>NW_010183601.1:0-945 GCF_000695765.1 Mesitornis unicolor
CTGGAGTGACATTTGCTTTCCTCCAGTCCTACCCAGACCTACAATGTGTTCTATTTAGACATCTAAATCATTCCCTGGTACCAAGACAGCTTTATTATTACCAAGTGAAATTTTCTTCGGGTGAGGATATATTAGCAGCTTCTGAGGGACATTGGACCATCACGGTCAGTTTTCTGCAATGTTATTTGTGTGGCTGTAATTTTCACCTTGGTCATCTTTAGACTGAGAAATGCCCTTCATTTTACACAAATCAATTCTAATGAGGGAAGCTGGGTGTGGAAAACCGGGGAAGTCACCTGAAACAGTATATATGAGCTGGGATGTTCAATCTTGGATGCTCAGTCCAGGGCACCTTAGAGAGATCTTATTTTGAGAGAGCTGCTCAAGCACTTTGTGGAAACCCAGCCACAGCAGCTTCTTGTGGCGGTCAGCTTTAACTGGATGTGGCCTGAAAGCAGGGTATGAGGTGAGGGGGGAATAGATAACTTACAAAGGCTGACAGGAAAGTTCAGTTGCCTGGCTCTGATTTGCCTGTTCATATTGCTTTTGCATTGGTCTTTGACTACGTAACACCTGACCTACAATCCTTTTATTTAGTCTTTACTTGAATGAAGCTTTTCTCATCAAAGCTGGTAAAAAAGAGAGGATCACTAAGGATGACAGATTGTGTTGCAAGAGGAGTCCTTCCTAGTTTAGGGTAAGAGTGGGGGATTTTATGGAACAAGAAAGACTCAGTGGAAGGTCCTGCCCTTACTCTCTAACAGAAAGTACAGGCCAAAGAATAAGATGTTTCACCATTTGCTCTCATGCCTAGTTTATCTTCTCCAAGTCTGTCAGCAAAACCCTGTCCCTCATTCCTTTTAAGCTCCCCATCAAATTCCATTCCCACCATGCAGTCTTCAGTGAATATTATAAACAGAGATAGCAAATCCTCTGAGCTCTTTC
>NW_010183601.1:976-5544 GCF_000695765.1 Mesitornis unicolor
TCTTCTTACATATCTGTATATTAGTTGTGGATGTTTGCTGTGCAGATACCTTCTCAAAACCATGTGTCAAAACCAAGACCAGTATGTTGTGGTTGCCAGTGAATTACACTGTATGGCCCAGCAGCTTACCTTGGGAAACAGCTCATGAGTGAGCTGGTGAATTCCCAACCCAGCCACTAAGTTGGGCATATAATTTCCTCTTTCTTTTTTTCTCTTCTATCTTATTTTTGTACTATAAATTATTTATAACAGGGAATATCTGTTATTCTGTGACTATCTAGCATGTAGTGTATTAGCTGCTAGACATTACTGCAATGCATATCATAAATAATTGGAAGATGATTTAGCATTTTTAAAGACTACAGTATTTATTTCCTTGCCAGTCCTTTTTTCTATCATTTTTTCTCTCTTTGTCTATTCAGCGATCACGTTCTCTGAATAAGAGCATAATCATACTTTCTTTATGAAGCACACAATGGAAATGTGGAAACTCTAGCAACTGCCTCAATATTATTGAGAAACAATAAAAACATGTCCTAGTATCTAGCAATCACTGCATGTGAGAGAGAGAGAGGCAGGAAATAAAAGAATCATGTTGCATGCCCTTTTATTGAACAAATATTAGCTCTTCAGGGTATTATCACAAAGCACTTAAGAAATCCAAATTATAACAGTCTGAACCAAACTCACCCAGTTCCTTCCCTGTCACACAGACTCAGCTGCTAATGTTATTTTAATCAAAGATTTGATCAACAATATTAGGCAGATAGTTTGCAGTGAAAATGAACACATATGCTTCTCGCTAGGGAGGAGATTATTATTTTTAGATCTGCATTTAATTTCCCACTATCCAGAGTGATTGCTTTGGAGATAAGCACAGCAACCAAAATGTAATGTGTGGTATCTTGGAGTCAGTAGAAATAGTCTCAGTACCAACAAATTTGACTCAGAGTAGAGATTTGAGGATTTTGAAAAAATAACCAAACAATTCGTATCAGTTTTAGTATAAGGATGCAAAGGAGCCTTCCACTTCACAGCTTCAGGTCTTGTATGAATGCTACTGGATGAAGGTAGTTGGATTCATAGGGTAAATAATTATATTAGCCTTTTTATTAAACATAGGTAATGGTATATTACAACAGCCACTTTAGAGGTAAGAAACATTTGCTCCATTGGCCCTGTTTTCCATTCACAGCAGCATAACAAGTGAATATTCCTGTTTCCTGGGAGCATCAGGGAGAAAAAGGACTCAAGGTCTGCTGCACAGAAACTAACCC
Organism: Mesitornis unicolor; assembly: GCF_000695765.1. Taxonomy (NCBI): domain Eukaryota; kingdom Metazoa; phylum Chordata; class Aves; order Mesitornithiformes; family Mesitornithidae; genus Mesitornis; species Mesitornis unicolor. The sequence continues at coordinate 2,254 of NW_010183601.1, forward strand.
AGGTACTGGAGTCAGCCCTTTTCTTTTCCTGCCTGTTATTCCTCCTTTCTCAGCTGATTTGACCAGACAACATGGCCAGACTGTGAAGAGCAGTTGCCTGTCCCTCTTGGGAAGAGCTTCTACCACCCCATGCCACCACCTTGGCCAAGTGGTCAACTCTGGAGTGGGATATGGGATTTCAGTTCCTCTGAATAGCCAAGGGAGTAGCCTTAAATCAGTAAGTGCATTCACATCCAAGTAGGTAGCGTGATCCAGAATCCACATAACAGAGCTGAAACATGATGCCACAAGACATTTAACTGATGTCAAATTTAAATTCCTATTAAAAAGAAGTGTTCTCTAGTCTGCACCAGGCCATCTATTCTGGTAATCTCATTCCATATTTCTCTTATTGTTGAAAGAAGACATAGATTAATGACAGAATCATGCTAATGACAGGAACACTCTCCTTATAAGACAGGCTTGGGGAAAGATGGTGGAAATCATAACATAGGACAACTTTGTTGCTAGGGAAGGTTGCAATTGTACCATTTATATTTGAAAATCCTTCTCCCAAGTCAGCATAGTTCAGCCAAATTAATTCCATCTGGATAGATTAATCTGAGGATTACCTGTCAGAAGAAGACCTAGAATGGCATATTGTAACTTAGTGCTGCATTTTAAAAGTCTCTTAGTGACTGAGGAGATCCGTTCAGACAAGGGGGGTGGGTGAGAGTGGTACAGCAAGGACTCCTCACACCAAAACACACCCACATTGTCATGAAAAGGTCTGAACAACGCCTGTTTGTTCAGCCTTCTCTCCCAGCTAGTCCACCCTGACTTGTTGCCTTGTAGAGAAGTATGGTCGTGGTTCCTGATGGTCTTGAATTAATATACAGTCTTGCTAGACAAGTGAATGTTCGCTATTTGCACCGCTGTCAACACATGATGTTTAGTGAGATTCCTGTGATGATTTCTAAAGCCTCAGGCTCTGGAGTTTCATAGACTCATCCCTAGTTTCTTGTTAAAAGAAAAAAAAACATGCAGAAAACAACCATAAACTAAAACTTTGATCTTCATGAGTCTAGAAGAAAAGAACAAAAATGTGGTCCCAATTTGTGTGCTAAAAACAGTGCATGGCAAATGAAAATAAACAATGTCTTTATAACAACCCCACAATGTTAAAACTCATCTTGTGATGGAGAGGAGAGGCTGGTGTGGTCATTTGAGAGGTTCAAAGCACTGTAGAGCCACATAGCACTGCAGGGAGACTTGTGGTATCTTAAATATCTGCTGGTCCAGTCACCTGTTGATGTTTAAGCTCCGTTTAACATGAGAACCACAGATATCCATGCAGCCTGGCAGATCTCATGAAACAGGCATTCCCTTGCCACTCATTGGCAAAGCCTGGGCTTGTTCAAGGCCACCCAAAACATCAGCAGAGAAAGGAGGTAGCGCTTCCTGCTTCGTATTACTCCTGTGTTTAGAGCAGTTACCTGGGAGGTGAGAGGTTACCCTCCCTCTATCTGTGCTCCCATCTCCTTTCTGTCCTATAACTGCGCTCACAGGCAGGTAACCACATACCCTTAGGTACAAGGCTACATTGTTAAAGCTGATGGAGATGCAAGAATTTGATAAATTTCATTGGCCTGTGGAAAGAGTCACTATGACCATAATCCAGAGTGGAGGAAGGACTCATACTCTAGTCCATTTGCAGAACTTGGGAGCAAACTCCAGAAGTCCCATTTTTAATAAAGACTGCTTTAGCTAATGGACTCCTAGTGGCCATAAGAAACCTATGAGGGTGATTGTGAATGGATCATATCCTCTTAAGGTACTTGATAGTGTAGGATTTAAGGCTTTCAAAGTCAATAAGTATTTAAGGTTGGTAAAGCAAGAGAGGCTTAAACTGTGGCGTATATGTCCCCAGAGTGTGACATGGGAAGTAGGCAGGAAAGGGAAGAATATGATCATGCACTTGTCTTTTTTTGTACAGGGTGTTTAAAGTAGCTTTTTTTTTTTAAAAAATAAAATAAAATTCTGTTACCTTTTTTTTTTTTGACTCCTAAATGGAGATGTTACATTATGTTTTGACTTTGAAGGAACTTTATAATGCCCCTATAGGAAAATGTTTTGGATTTTGATGGAGAAAGAGGAGGAATGAAAAATGTTTTGGATCAACCCAAACAGATTTTATTTTTCCATTTCAGCCACTGAAGTGAAAAAAAAAATAAAAATAAATGATTAGTACAGTCCTAATATGGAGATGTATATTTTAGGGATTACATTATGCTGAATATGTGCATTACATAAGCAAAATAAAAATCCGTGCCATTATTGTGCCTGTTCAGTAGCCACATTTCAAATTGAAATATCCCAGCCATTTTAAATGACATTTTTATTTTTTACAAAGAAACTAAAAGCAATTAGAAGGCACTATTGACTGTTCGCTTGCCAAATTCCACTGTTCCAATGAAAGCTGCTTTTGAGTTAGTGTACACAAGTGCAAAAAGCATCCCAAATCATTGTACATGCATTACAAGCAAAACAAAAAAGTATTAACCATTTAAAAGAAAAGAAAAAAGCCATTTATAAAAGAATTGCTTGCTCCCAAGTTGAAACCATGTGTCAGCCTAGAGCAGTGTGTTAAACCTAAGTTAAGAACCCCTGGAAAAAAATAGTTGTTTGCAGTGTAGATGCTGAGACACAGATTTAAAGCAGAAGCATGGGTAGGAGAGGTCTCATGCTGATGTTCTACATAGAGAAAGTTCTCTGAATGCTTTCAGTGGGAGAGGTCTCTGAGACCACTGAGAGGTTTTGTGTCTCCTCTGTCAGTAACATGTGTTAGTTACCTGTTTTAGCTGTGTCTTTCTTCATAAAAAAGTAAAAATGTGAAACTCTTGCATATGACTATATACAACGGATGAGGATGGATTGTCTGTAATTTTAAAAAGTCACGATCAACCCATCTTTCCAGAATTCAGGGCTACCTTCAGTTCACCTGAAGGGCTATTAATATCTCCTTAGCATGAATTTATGCAGCGGGATCATTCTTAGATAATTGAGTAAAGGCATAGATAAGTTATCTCAAAACTTTTCTGAGGAGCTGAAACACAAAATGTTAATTTCTATTCTACATCTACCCTCATCCAATTTAAAGCAATTATCCCTCATCCTATTGCTGCCTGCTCATGTAAAAAGTCCTTCCCCAGTTTTCCTGTAGGCCCCCTTCAGGAACTGGAAGGCCGCAATAAGGTCCCCTCGGAGCCTTCTCTTCTACAGGCTGAACAGCCCCAACTCTCTGGTCCTCGT
>NW_010183601.1:5567-11215 GCF_000695765.1 Mesitornis unicolor
AGGGAAAGTGCTCCAGGCCTCTGATCATCTTCATGGCCCTCCTCTGGACCCACTCCAACAGCTCAATATCCTTCTTATGTTAGGGGCCCCAGAACTGGATGCAGTACTCCAGGTGGTGTTTCATGAGAGTACAGGGGCCTTTTGATGCAGCCCAGGACGTGGTTGGCCTTCTGGGCTGCAAGCGCACATCGCCAGCTCATGTTGAGTTTTTCATCGACCGACACCCCCTTCTCCTTCGGACTGCTCTCAAGCCATTCTCCACCCACCCTGTATTTGTGCTTAGGATTGTCCTGATCCAGGTGCAGGACCTTGCACTTTGCCTTGTTGAACTCCATGAGGTCGACATGGGCCCACCTCTTCAGCCTGTCCAGGTCCTTCTGGATGGCATCCCATCCTTCCAACATGTCAACTGCACCACCCAGCTTGGTGTCATCTGCAAATTTGCTGAGGGTGCATTCGATTCCACTGTCCATGTCGCCAACAAAGATGTTGAACAGTACCAGTTCCAGTACCGATCCCTGGGGGACACCACCCATCACTGGTCTTCATTGAGCCATTGACTGCAACTCTGTGAGTGCAACCATCCAGCCAGTTCCTTATCCAGCAAGTGGTCTGTCCATCAAAACCATGTGTCTCCAGTTTAGTGACCAGTATGTCATGCGGGACAGTGTCGAACACTTTGCACAAATCCAGGTAGACGACATCAGGTGCTTTTCCCTTATCTACCAAAGCTGTAACTCCATGTATCCAGAGAAAAATATCAGGATCTCATTATGAGGATGCTTTCAACTTGTTAGTACATTATCTGGCCTGACCTAGCAGGAGTTTGCAGCAGATACCATCATACCTTGGAGATTTGCTCTTCATCCACACTTTGTCCATGCAATGTAAAGGGCTGCTGCCCTTTACAGGTATCCAGTTCTCGGTGTATATGGTTGTGTTAAAATCAGTTGAGTTATGCTGATGGGGTGAATTTTAGTCTTTACTCTGCTATCTGTCATTAATTTGTCTGTGGGCTGTGAACCAGCATCTGTCTTCTCTGCCTTAGGGCTTGATTCTCATTAATATTAAGGCCTCTTTACACCATCTTGGCAGTGAAAAATGTCCTTCCAGCAGAATTTTATTTACACCCGTTTGATGGCTCCTTTTTTCACTTCTGACACACTTTTCTGCCTTTTCAACATGTTGCCCTGAAGAACTTGTGTTTTCCTCTTGGACCTGTATTTTTATTACTGTGTTGTCTGCCCTCATGCATGGAAAACAGAGATCTGCCAGAAATGAATGAGGTCATAATTCAGAATGTAAAAGATTCAACAGCATGGATGAGTTGCACAATAAGTCTGTACAAACAGAAGCTGGGACGAGAGGCAGTTAAATGGCTTCCTTTCCTTTCAAGAAAAATGTTATGTTAGATGCAACCCAGGGTTAAATTTTCTGAAATGAGGAGGATTACCCTACATATTAAAAGGCTGAGTAGTGTAACTACAAATTTCTCTGCTCTTCTCTGTCTCCCTCTCACATCCCCGCACTCCCCCCTTAGGGGAGCTGGGCTTTTTCTTCAGACATCCCAGACGGAGTTGCTATATCCCTGATATTTTCCGGTGTCTGCAAAAACAGTTTTCTCCTTCATTTCAAAATAACAATTGAGTGCCACACCATGTGCCTTTGAGATATGAGACAGAGTAACCCTATTAAGAAATTCAACCACAGCCAAGCAGAAAAGGAAAGGGGGTTATTTGAGTGGAGTGACACAAGGACAATGGTTAGTAGGCTGCACTGAACCATTGTTCATGGGAACATAGTCTTTATTTATAAATTGTAAGTAAAGATCTGTTAACTGCCCAACTGAGGACACTTACTCGTCTGCACACTTCAGTCCAAGCGCAATAAATACAGATCAAATGTTCACCATCCATGTAGTAACAAGGTTCTGATTCAAAGCAGTTTCATTTCTACAGGGTTACCTTGGATCACATTGTGTTTTGTTATGTTGTATATGGATGCATCATTATTTAAAGGAAAATAAGGTACAGAGCTGAAAACAACTTTGTAATTGCCAATTGGAACTCAATGCAACTGGAGTCACTGTCTGAAAAGTAGCACCTTAGCCAATATCTGTTATTAATTTTTTGCACGATTTACAGTCCCATTTATTTTACATTGTTTTATACTGTTTTCAGTTAGCTCTTAAAGTTTTGAAACAAAATGGAAAATTTTAAAAAAGCCTACTATTGGGGATTCTAAGTAATACTCAAAGCTTCTACTGACTTCAATAGAAAAATATAGGTGCTCTTTGGCTCTGGAAATGCGGCATTTCTATTTTGCTAGGTAATCATAAAGAAATGTATTGTGTAGAACTTCATGCCAGATTCCCCCTTATGCTGCAGGAATGTACTGATTGCAAAATGAAGAGCTCAGAAACCAAGAAGTGACATGGTGAGTGTGGCAGGTGTGACCTTTATACCTCTCCCTTCTACATATTCATTTTTATTTGTTCTTTTATTATCTAACCATATACTACTTTTACTCCAAAACCTTGCCTAATTGAGAGCACCAGATGGATCATGTATAGCCAAAAAAGCAGTTTGTTTCCATGCTTGCCATTGAGTGCAGCTTTAATTTATTACATCAGGCAGTTGGACTAGATGATCTTTGTAGGTCCCTTCCAACTCAAATAGTCTGTTCTATTCTGTCTCAATGTAAAATAAGTTTTGGCTTTTTTTGCTTTTTTTTTTTAATAGACATCTCTGCAGTACCCATTTTTGCAGGATCTGAGTGTATCAAAATTATTGAAGGTTTTACCTTCAGAACTAGCCTTGAGAGTATAGTTGTCCCAAATTTACATGCATAGATTAAGGCACTTTATTTTAAGCACAGAAATCTCCTTTAGCTAGCATATATTCAGTACAGGAAAGTTGATGCCACTGGAGAGAAAGTCAAAGTAAGCAATAATTAAGGGTGTAAATGGAGTCCTTGGCATATGCTGGTGGAGGCATCTCATTCCCCCCAATTATTCAAGGGTTGTGAGGGACATTTGGGGACAAGAATACACCAGACTCACAAAGAACCAAAATACCTGTGAGTCCACTAAGACGTTTTCTCAGGGAACTAGCTAGGCTAGTAGCAAATATTACTATCCCAAGCTGTTCTTCATCACTCATGTCCTGGAGATTATTGTACTCCGGAGCTCCATCAGCAGCCAGAGAGACACTGTTCGCTCCCTGCTCTGCCTCGGTTCCAAGCTGGCAGGTTAGCTCTAACTGCCTTCATTGCTGGTCTGCCTCAAAGTTCTGAACCGCATTGAAGGTAACCCATGTCTTTTTGAATGGCAAGACTCCGGGACAGAACTTCATTGCACCCACAAGTTGCAGTTTCTTGATGGACATACCTTTTGCTGTCTTTAAAAGCCACACTGCAGCATCTCCGGGCTACACATAACTACAAGGCAGAAGAAGAGATCCTCCCAATGCTATGTAATGTACTGACTCTTCTGTTTCATCTCTCTCTGGCCTGAAAACTGATGAAGCAGGATCATGCAGGAGTTGCCTATGTCTAAGCCAGATGTTTGAATGTTTCATCTAGTTGGTGGGAAACAGGTACTTGGAGCTCGTGACTGATTTGAACTGTTTTAGATGCCTACCATAGCAGGAGATGATTCAAAACCTGGGGGTACTTATTTCTGTCAACTTGCTATAAAGAGATCCCCGAAGACTAGCTTAGAGGTGGCTGCCTGCACTTGAACATCTAAAATTGGGGTGGACTCCTGTTCTTCCTGACTTTGAGGTGCTTCTGTTATATTCTGGGGCCCCTGCTCAACAGAGCACATGCTTTGCTTTAAAGTGCTGCTTCCGGGCGTTGCAGCAGGGAGGTGGCATTGGCCATCCGAGTGCCAGGCTGAAGTAGCTTCTTAGTGTGAGTTTTACAGGATATTAACAAAGAATAGCAAAATATATTCAACTACTTTCAGCTGTGTGCTAGACAGCAGAAAATTCAGTGCAGATCCATTTGGCTGAATCAAAATTGCAGAAGCAGGAATAAAAATGAGGTGCCTAAAGTTAGCTTTAAGTTAGCTTTTTAAGCCCTGTTTAAATCTGTGCTTACAGGTCCACATTTCCAAAGCAGGGAGTAGCTGTTTCTGTTACAGTTGCTGCATATTTGATGTATCTTTGGGAAGTTTCAAAAATCCTTTTTGCCTTGTTGAATTTAACCATATTACAGAAAGGTACATTTTGCTTTAGGGGAATTTCTTGGAAAACCTCTGTAGTGTCTTTTTACCATCAGTGATCGCACATCATGTGAGAAGTCACATAGAGGAAGAAGGGTGTTTTCTTTACAAAAAGCGTCACAATTTTTTAAAATGAAGTAGAAAGGAAGACTTTTCATGCTGTCTTCAATAAACTGGACAACATATTAGTTTTTTCTGGAACAAATCTTCCACATCTCACCTAGAAAGGGGGGAAAGTCTTAGCTTTAGCTTCTGTATAAATATTTGCACAATGTTAATTCTAGAGTTTGTGTGTGATAATTTTTAATTGCTTTAAATAATCATAATAAAGAAAAGAACCACTGATATTTACAAGAAAGACTGCATGCAATTATGTGCAGAGATTGAAGTGTATAAATTGGGTTGAAATATGGAAGGAATGGATTTGGCTGAGCGAGTTTGAGGTGAAACAGAGTTGTTTCTGGAAAGCTGTTACAATTGTCAGTGTGGAAACTGGCTATCTCTGCACCTGCTAAAGAACTGCATTAACACCAGTTTCCACTGTATGATCTTCTGGCTCTAAGAATAGAAATAACAAATCTGGGCTTCAGAAGACCCTACTGACAGCAAAGTAGGAGAGGGTGAAGCTACATGGACTTCCAGAAGGGAAAAGGGAGTAGAGCTGCAGAGAAAGGGCCCACTGCATGATTTTGAAAGCTTGCTCATCAGTCAGTCATGGGCTGATGTGAAAATTAAGACTGTCTCCTTGAAGCTTCTGACAGCTGCCCTGAGAGCGTGCTTGCCCAACTGCTTTCAGATTGTGCTCCAGCACATGCCCAAAAGAGGTGCATTCCCAGAGAGGACTCTGTGCAAAGAGCTGAAAACTTCACAAACTGGGCTAGAAAAGCAAAAGCAAGAGGTGGAATGGTGGAATGGTGGAAAAAACCTGTTGTATATTGTGCACTTTTTCAGCAGCTGAGCTGTACAGAGCAGTTGCATCAACCCATTTAGTGTCACCCTTTCTCACTTAGATGAGATGTTTTACCTAGTTTTTACTCTGCTTATTTCTTCTCTCCTCCTTTGAGATTTGTTTATGGTTGTCTGCATGGAGTAAGTAGTTATCAGTGTTTAAGCTGTGATTGTTTACTTTTACAGAATAGTGTTTTATTTCAGGGGTGACCCTTCAAATTTCCTGGTACTCTTTAAAGAGTCAAGAGCTGCTTAGGAGGTATATCAACACTTTCTGCTGCTCCTGTACTGCTGTCCACACAAATACCAAAGGAAAGGTGTCCAATAGAAGTGTCTCCCACCCAAACTGTGAGCCGACTTGCAATCCTGGGTCTGAGCAGCTCCAGACTTTCTGGGGTTTGAAAACTGACTTCAGATCTGATATTTGGCACAGCTTCTTAATGAAAATGGATGTCGTGGTTTAGGGCTGGGCCGG
>NW_010183602.1:0-2558 GCF_000695765.1 Mesitornis unicolor
GCTGTTCACCAACATCCCCAGGTCCTTTTCTGCCTAACATAAAGATGTTAAACAGGACTGGCCCCAAAACAGAGCCATGGGGAACACCGCTTGTGACTGGTCACAACTGGATTTAGCTCCATTCACCACAACTCTCTGTGCTCCCATCCAGCCAGTTTTTAACCCAGCAAAGCGTGTGCCCATCCAAGCCATGCCCAGCCAGCTTCTCCAGGAGGATGCTGTGGGAGACGGTGTCAAAGGCCTTACTAAAGTCCAGGCAGACAACATCCACAGCCTTTCCCTCATCCACCAAGCAGGTCACCTCGTCATAAAGGGAGATAAGATCAGTCAAGCAGGACCTGCCCTTCCTGAACCCATGCTGACTGGGCCTGATCGCTTGGTTGTCCTGCATGTGCCGTGTGATGCACTCAGGATGATTTGTTCCATCACCTTCCCTGGCACTGAGGTCAGACTGACAGCTCTGGAGTTCCCTGCGTCTTCCTTCCGGCCCTTTCTGTAGATGGGCGTCACGTTTGCAAGCCTCCAGTCGACTGGAACCTCCCCAGTCAGCCAGGACTGCTGATAAATGATGGAAAGTGGCTTGGCAAGCACTTCTGCCACATATTACCACAAATATGAACAAAGCTACCAACAAAAAACCAGACAGCTGACAAAGTAAAACTTAGAAGTCATTCTGATACCATCTGGAAGGAGTTTCTTTAGCTATAAACAGAATTTGGCTAGATCAAAAAATCCCTTTCAACTTATTTTCAGAAAAAGCGTATTCACCAATTTAAAATAGGCTGACTCAAAAACTATCGAGTAGGAGGCAAACAGTAATCTACAGGCAGGAACAACAGTCAAGCTGTGTGCTATTGTAAACAACCACCAGTGGTGTTGAATGGGCAGATTGGGAAAATGAACTCAGTTTCAGTAAATGCAGATTAATTTAAAAGTTAGGAGAAAAAGAAGTTCTTACATTTTTACTGAAACAAAATCACAGTAAAGTCAGAATACTGACGCAGATCACTGGAGTAACACAAAGGAATATTCTTGGGTGAGATATTTGATGATATATGCAAGATAAGGCGAGACAAGAATAGAACTGTGAAAAAGCTGGGAAACAGAAAACCACATTTACTTTCCCTTGCTGGGAAAACTCTAGCAGAAGTTATGATGAAGTACTGAAAATGTGTATTTGTACTAAGAATTTTTACCACACTCTGCTGGTGTGGTCGGGTATAGCATGAACTAAACCAAACACTACTCCCGCAGAAATTAAAAAGTACTGATGACAGCTTGAAACTCAATGGCACTAACTTCACATTTACACCTGAGAATGCATTTTCCTATGAGATTAATTTGTTTGCTACAGACACCATGTGTCCTGCTGCCTCTTTTTGTACACTGCTTACCTGAAGACAGACCCAAAACTCAGCACTACTTCATGCTAAAAGGGAAGAGGTAGGAACTGTGCCTAAAACACTTCAGTGCAGGATCTGGGTATCATTGCACTGGGGTGAGAGTTCAGGCTGAGGAAGCACAATGTTCCAGTTAGACTATACTCTGGAAACTGGAAGACAAGCCATTTCCTTCATGAAGCGTACAGAAGGACTGGCAGCATGGGAGCAAAGACACAGATAAGAAATGTAAGAAAAAAGTCCCTTTAGAAGGGCAAAACTGTAGTCTTTGCCTCCCTATAACTTTTATTAGAAACACAAGATGTGCAAGGAGTGAAGGGATACTGATGGCACAGGTTGATCGTGCACTTCTCACTGACCTTGTCACGCTCTTTTTGCGGTCACCCCACTGTGATTCATACTCCCATATTTCGATGCCTTTACAGTAAATTGCTGCCTCAAATTACTAGTGTTAAGCTTTGTACCTAGGATGTTTTCTGTAATTTCAAACTACTCTGTGCATATGTGTGTCACGCTTACATGAGAGAGAGAGGAAGTGAACAGAAGACATGAGGTAGAAGTCAGAGGGGGTTTTATTTTTCTTGGTTTTCTGTATGCTTTGTTTAATTTCATCTTAATTCCTGCAACTATCATTCAACAAATTTTCTCCAAATAAAGTTTTGGCTATCACTGTGCCTGAAGTATCCAAAGTCAACACTATATAGTGGTTATAGGCCTTACTGTGTCTACTTGAGCATTTAGATACTTCTTTGGCATACCTGTATGGTGTACTGGTACACTCCCGCTTTTGGCTGCCAAGGAAACGTCAAAATGCTGGGTGAAAGAACTATGGGAATATATATTTCAACATCTTGTTGGTTTCGCACTGGAACTGGTAATGTATGAACACCTCCATCCTACAAAAAGCAACAGCACAGTGTTATAAATGAGACCATAATACTTCCTAGGAATAACGTTTAGTTCTTATATACAGACAAAACGTTGAAAACCTCTCAGAGAAAAAGGAAAGCAACTATTTATGGTCATTTACTGTGTTACTTGTGAGAAAATAGTCAGCTCATTGCAGCAAAATGTGCTATTATATTAAATGAGTAATATTATTATGGAGATAGAGGTGCCTGCATTAATTTAAAAGGCGAACAGCAATAAGAAATACAC
>NW_010183602.1:2589-21751 GCF_000695765.1 Mesitornis unicolor
TCCTAGTTTTTGAGACCTCATCTGGAGAGCCAATTTGGTAACTCCACACCTGCATTTGCTCTTTGCTCATTCAACTTTGCAGCAGATGAAGATGAAACCCAGCCTAAAAGACCCATTCCTCAGCCCATCCCAAAATACTGCCCTTTACAGCTTTGCTGTAGTTGTAACACCATAACTGTCTGGCACTACAAACTGTTTAATACTGGAGCTCTGTAGGAAAACTTTAACAGCGGACAGTTGACCACATTTCATTCAGAAGCGCCTCTTTGACACAGAGAATGAGCGTGGCTTATCATAAAATACAGAGGTCTACTAAAGCCTGCTCAAGGAATCACTAAAACAACCTCACAGCAACTGGGTTGAAGTGTTGAATTTTTCCAAGTTTCAAGCAAAAGCAAATCACTTTCACACCACGTGCCCTAGTTAGCCATACATTCAGCAGCCTGCCCAACTAGCACAGAGTTAATAAATATTAATTTGAAGAAATGTGCAGGCTGATACATTTGGCAGATTTTCATTCCAGCACTTAACATCACTTACCAAATGACAGATAACTTTCCAAATGTAACTGAATGCAGAACAAGGCCAGGGTATGACACTGATGATCCTACCACAATAAATTGTAAAATTCACTCAGAGAATGTAAGAGGACCTTTGCACCAGCACAAGGATATGATATGTGCCCACATAAGTATCTGCCATGAAAAGAAAAATCAGTGCTGTGCACCACTAGTTTAATAGGTGTTTGCCACACGCTCAGTAGCAAAATCCCCCAGTCTTTATTTAAGCAAATCCTCTGTTGACTTAATTGACAGTTTTCCTGCAGTAAGGATTTTAGAATTTGGATCTTAATCTGTTTAAACAGAGATGGCATAGACTCATGTAACTCTTAGGTTTTGTTTTACAATGTCACTATTAAGTCACTACTACACAAGTAAAACATTTTTAGGGCAACCAATAAAGTAGAACAGTTTTTATAAAAACATACCTGATCTACTACTGATGTTAGCGCAGCATCAATAACGGTCTGACCCTTCTTTATTGCTTTCACATAATGATAGGATCCATTCAGAGATGACTTCAGTACCTCAAAATATTCTTTGGACAGCTCTGTATTAATTCTGATATTCTAAAATCAGAACATGAAATAAGAGATTGCCACAGGTAACTGACATTAATACTGTACAGCCATAAACATACTAGCAACAAATCAATGAGAACACAGTTCAAAGAACCTTCTCTGAAACTCACTAAGACCTTTTCCCTATGAAAGTTTCAGACTTTGCACAAGATTGCATCTTTTAGACACAGCACTAACTCCATAGAAAAGATTTACTTTTTAAATTATCAGCGACGTGTAATTTAACATGAAAAGTACCAATATTTATACCATTAAATAATTCATGTTTTACAATATTTTCTTAAATTCTGTCATTCTTAAGCACAAAAGGGGAAGAACATATAAATATACTGCCCCGATAGCACATTTTTTCTGAGTTCCAGCTGAAACTCAGATCTATAGCTCAGAAAGCAAGTAAATTCAAATAAAGTAACACTCACAGAAACTGTATTCTGAAAAGCAATAATTTAATAAAATTTTTCTGCTTGCAAATCAACTATTACATCAGCAATGTATATTTGGTACCTAGTACCCAGAAACTCATCTTATTTAGCTACCAAACAGTGAAGTGTTTCAGTGCTAGCTTATCATCTAAGCTTTTCCCATAATCAACTGAAAGGAAGCAGGTAGCTCCCCAAGAGCATTACAAGTCTACCTTACACTCATGCTGTAATAAGAACTGCCTCTAGATGTGACAATATTATATTTGGGGGGGACTGATGAAATGAAGTGCCACATCAGTACGGCTCTCCAGCAGTTACACGGATTTGCAATTTCCAGTGCAATGCCTGTGCTATGTTTGAAGTGCACTGTCCAACTTACTCCAGTTTTTATTCTACAGCACTTAGACTCCAATGGGCACCTCCACATGAATCACTCAGAGTGCTTTATTAAAAAACCCCAAAACCAAAATAAAAAGTCACAACAAAATAAAGGGAAAAAAGAAAAGGCAAGAAACACCACCATCTGAAATGTCCTAATTCAATGTAAATAAGAAACTGCTCAATTAATTTCAAAGAAAGCAAGCCAGGATTTAGACAGACACTCAGAAGTATATCAACATTTTACTTACATCAGATAAATACACCTTATTGCTCGATTTATCATAGACTTCAATTGTAATTTCATAAAGTCTGCCTGTTTCTAGGACCCATGTGTCACCTGGATGAACTGTAAATCCTACAAAACAGGAAATATTGAACAGCACAAATCAACAGTGGATACAAGCATTTTACTCCTGGTTCTCACTCTGAAAATGCACCTTCATTGTTGCTGAATACAGAGATGAAACAAAGTAAGTAAATTTTTACTACTAAACCTATTTCACATTGAGCTACTTCTATGAAGAAAATTACTTCACTATGAAAATTAATACCAGAAATGGAAGTGTGTATATATACACGAACACCAACACAAAAATGAGGCAAGAGATTATATTAAAACTGCAGCCAATACCAACCTAAATACCCAGGATTTACAACATAGATAGTGCTGTTTGGTAGCCTGGAAACCCCTTGCATGCGAATACCTGAGGTTTCAGTAAAGGAATAAAAAAGTTTTGACAGAAGTCAAGCAAAGATCAGCTTGTTCCTGAGGCTCCTTGTGCCTCTTTGGATATTTAAAGCTAACTATACACTGAAAATAAATGTTATCCCCACTATCCTGAAAGACAGTGAGCATTTCAGAGATTCCATCAGAGAATACAATGCTCTAAATACAAAAATAAAATAAAGCTCCATCACATTTATACATTGACTGAGGGGAGCAGACATGATTTAATTAATCTTTTGGCAACCTAATTCCTTAGAACATTTCAAGGCATCAGGCAGCTCTGTTGAGACTGAATTCACAGCAGTGCTGCTTTCTATGGCTCCATCAGGTGCTCCTGATTTTCAAGACTACTGGTACAAATATGGGTAATTTTATCTTTCTGTCCTGCAAAGGGTGGAAAGTTTGTCCCCTGCCATGAAGATGTGGATGGAAAAGCATCACTTCGGAAGGATACTCTTGTGGCCCAGTATGAGGTTAGCCTGTCCCTGCTGCAGCGCAGTTACAACTGATGTTGCCTGGTCCAGCTTGGCAACTGCCCAAGACGCATCTCCTGCAGGACCGAGCACGTTGTTCTGGAGCTGCAGTTCGTACTGATCAGACGGCATCGTTAGTTCTGTGCGGGAAACAAGACAACATAGGAAACAATAAAAGCAAACATGTCAGTGCTTGGATGCTGCTAATTATTGCTGATTAATTTTTATTGATGCCTAGTGTACACATTAAATCAGTAATTTTAGTGTCTTGTAGAAAGAGCACTTCTATGATTATATCAACACACAAAATAAGCTTCTTGCCTGACTTTAATTCCTTTGAAGACCTAACATCCAAATCATTCCCAGCTTTAGAAGTGGTCAAATTACCGTCTACGAGTTTTGCTGATCCATTCTGCACTACTAACTGATGTAGTGAGCCTAGTTTACTCATCAAGAAAACACCGTCTGTTAGAAAAACTGCTAAGCTAAATTTGATTTAATTAAGAGAGTCAGATATAGTTTCTTAGTCATTGTGAAATAAGTGAGTTCCTCTAAAATGCTAGCATTAGCTCCTATTCTAAGTTATCCTTACCATCACGTCCTTGACAAATCTGTAAGCTTATAACCTTTACAGACACAATTTTTATGGGAGAAAAAACTAAACAGCTGTATCATCACATAGATTAGGAAAACAATTTCAAATATTAACACCGCAATGTAAACACAATTAAAAATTTCTCAGTTAAAAAAAAATAAAGAGGCAAATAAAACCAAACAACTCAAGCAGGACAAACCTGTAATCTTCCCTTGCCTTATTTTCTGAACTCTGTACTGAATTGATGTTCCTACCAGAAGGTAAATGTCACATGCTGGATTTAAAAGGATGTTTTCCAAAATAAGCAATCTGACTTCTGCAGGATGTACATGCTATTGATCAAGGGGGAAAAAAAAGAAAAAGCAACCACATTTAAAGCAATTCATTTACTTGAAACAGATCATGCAGCAATAATTTATGATCTATAAGTGAAAACTATTACTTGCTGTAATTGGCTCTTTATTATAATCTCAAATTTTGTCACAGCAGAAAAATGCAAAGGGCAATGAATGGTAAACAGATCTGCTCTGGGCATACTGTGCAAGGCTGAAGGAAAAACAAAATCAAGTCTGTATGGACATCATTTTGGTTCCATTTTCTGGAGAACACAGAAGAACTTGTGACAGATGCACAGTGACTTTTCAGATATCTAGAAACTTGTCTTCCCTACTGTAAAACATGGTACCTCCATACAACATATCCTTTATAACTCTGTATCAAACTCACAGGTCTATTAAATTAGGAATACAACAGATAATTGTATAAATTATACTATGGTTGTTTAAGTGATGTTCACTGAAAATGTCTTGCAGCAGTGAAAGGAGCTACTAACCAGAAAGTCATAAAAAATTGCAAAGGGAACAATATTATTTCAATTTCACTTACAGAATCAGCTCAAAACTAATTTGGAAAAATAAGTATTAAAACAGAAAACTAAGCAAGCTACAAGCAACCAAGAAAAAAAAAAAGTCAGACTGATATCATGTAGAGTAAGGCTGAACTGTAACAGAAATAGGGTTCTTAACATGCGCTATTATTTGTACCACATTACTGGTATTACGTACATTAGATAGTATTTTCATAAAACACTTTTTACAGGTATGGGTTAGATAGCCCATGCTATCTACATAGTTCTGCTTTAAGCAAAACCTTGAAGTACAACATATAGTAAAAAATGTGCAAAACCAGACTGCAGATATACAATGAACTTCAGAAAACCCTCATCATTTTATACAATGAATTTTTTAAGGTGCAGTATTAAGTCAATAGTAGCACAATGCCAAGTAGTACGCAATAACCCATAAAAACTCTCGGGTGCTTTTAAATTCTATTAAGATTAAAAACAACTCTGCTACCAGAGTTAAATGAAAAACTCAGTTACCACAAGTTACAAAGAAAGAAACGGCAGGGTCCTACAGAAGAGCTGGGAAGACCGCCAGTACTGCAGTTTAACACCCGTGTAGCATTGACATTCTGATCCCAAAGCCCTTCCTTGGAGACCAGAATTTAATGAGGTAGAATTAGATACTAACGCAGTACTCATATGACACAACAGGAAATAAAGGTATATCCAATACAGCAATCCTTGTTCTAGCTATTTATTTATTGAAAAAAGACTTTAAGTGTTCTAGCTGGTTATTTTTTTTAAAAAAGCAAAAGGGCCAATGCCCTATCCAGCACCATTCTAGTGTTACATATATCATATAAATGAATATCAGGAATAATACAATCACACAGTGTTTGAAGTGCATTCCTCCACCACAGGGCCTTTTGTCAGACTCAGGTTTAGAAATGATCTCTGGCACATGCACTGTCCTGGGTTAGGAAACCGCTCCAAACGCCAATGCTTTCAGGGTGGATCAAGAGCAGCACCGTCATCTTTTGTGAGATGGGCTACTGAGACAATCCAGGAAGACAGAGAAGCAGCAGTGATATCCATAATGGGAACAGTATGGCAGGACAACCTTACAGGACTCCTGTAACACTGGACTATAACACTAAATAATATATAAAAAGAAGAATGCCATTTTCTTACCTTATAGACGCTTTCCTGTATTCTTGCTTTTAATTTAGAACTCCCCGTTTTCATTCCAGACACCAAAATAGTATCTCCTTGCTTGGCAACCTTTTCCATCTCTGATATATAGGAAGGTGGAATGTAAGTGGATTCTAAGAACTTGAGTATACTGAAAGGTGAACCAAAAAAGGGAACAGAAAATTAACCAATCTTTGTAAACCCACAGAGAAACACCACCACCATCTATTCCCAGCTATTTCCATGTTTTAAGCAAATTTAAGATGTCTGCCTGGAACCAGATATCCAAATTTTACTCATTCTTGAAGATATCCACAGCTAATTTCTGTGACTGATAAAAGTTTGTTTGAAGCTTGCTTGTGGCCTTTAAAGAGATATCAGAAGACTGCACATGTTGTCTATAAGGATCCCTCCAGTTTTTACAGTAGGTGTAGACCACAAAAACTCTGTAGATTATTGTGGAACAACTGATGTGAAAGACCAAAAGCATATGTTCATAAAAGCAAAAGCTTAACAAACCAGAACATAGCTTTGACCTATATGAAGAAGTTAGCATGCATTAATTAATTACCATGAAAAAAAGTCTACAAGCAGAATACTTGCAGTAACTGTTAGAAATTCCAATGAGATGTGACAACAGAGAGGAAAGGAATTTGCCATGAATGGCAACAGTAAACAACAGGACAGAAATCGAAAGAGTACCATGTTTTAAAGGTTGCCAGCTTCTGTATGCAGGCCATCTGTTTGGCTTTATGTGCACTTTCACAGTAAAATCAGTAAAGCCATATTGAGAACAGTTCTGAATATTAATGTATTTGTGACAGTTTAAAATTTATCGTAACACCATTAGAACATTCTCATTTTATCATAGCTGTGCTAACAGCAGAGGACATATCAATTTTAGTTTGGTTAAAATCACATCTCTAGCAAATACTTACTCCCATCAAAAAGCTCCATACGCACTAGGACTCAGTGCTAACGATCAGCACACCGTCTGGCTCTCGCTGTAAACAGAGGCCATACGCTCACACCTGCAGCTTCAAGCATATGATGGGCTTAACAGGCTTTCCTCAGGTAATGCTGTGTGCTTGCTTCTCTGAATCGGAGTTTGTGTTCACCCAGTAGCAAAGAGTCTCGTTTGCTACTCCCACCCCATTTCCAATATATTTGGAATATAGGTTTGAGGATGGGAGGTAACTGTGAACTATTTTGCTCTCTCAGAGAACTCCTTTCTCCACATCCTATTCACAGAATCACCATGAGAATAAAGCCAGGTGCTTTAAAGTTTCCTACGCTAGTAGGAAGTTCCTATAGCTTCCTACCTTATTGTATGTCTCACAATCCACCTACATTTCACTGGAACCTGTTTTCTGAAGTAACTGGAGCCTCTGGTGCATGAGTTTGAGTCTGTTTCATCTTACAAGCTCACTATACGTTAGGGAAGTTCTGACTAAAGCTGTACTCAGGAAGTGACTGTAAACCGTTTTGTGAGAAAAACTCATGTTTCATGTGTTTGCAGTCTGGTCAAATTCACATGTATCAGGGAAGAATTTTTTCTACGAATATTCATACTGAGCAAAGCCAAGATCCACCATGGCATATGATACAATGAATACTAGCATAACACTGCAAGATAACAGGATCCTGGTGTGTTGACACCAGTTGCTGTCAATGCAAACATAAAACTCTTGGAGTCCAACCTGAAATATATCCCATGCAAGGTACTGCTAAGCAGCCGTCCATTCTGGTTAGTTTAACAAGGATGGAAACTAAAATTTCTGTTTGAAGCCACTGAAGAACAGAACAATGAGGTCACCACTGTAAAACTACATAGTGCACTTCCTTAATAAAAAGGAAATTAAAAAAACCCCACCAAAATGCCAAGGATGGTCTAGTGAGAAATACAGGAGGAAAAAATAACTTAAAAATAAAAAAAAAATCACTTGCAGAAATCCAAAAGTAAGTCTTACTGATCTTTCCTTTGCACAAGACACTTCAGGAAGACCAACAATTGCATCTATTTATTTCCAGTTGTTGGATTAGAACTACCTGTGCTGCTCATGAACACCATCAGCTGTTAAATTAAACAGATATGAGAGTGCCCAAGCTGTAGAATGGGCACTTAAAAAAACCCTGGAACAATTGACCCATTAGCATTCTTTTAGGTATCAGTTCAGTAGGCTGTCTAGATGTGGGAAAATACATACATCACATTTAATGGATGTGAGACTTTTGAGAACAAAGTCAATGAACTTACCGTAATGCGTTGTGGGAATCTGAGAAGCCATAAGCCTCTGTGTCCTTTACTATTGTCCAGTCAAAGACTAACCCTGCCAGTGTGCTGAAAGTGTTTCCTATAAATCAAATAATCAGATTAAAACAAGAACAAATAACAAGCATAGAGCCTTCCTGGGATACACACTATGACTTTTTCCTCTAGGAAACGTATTTAACTTATCCCTAAACAAGCGATTTTAAACTAAATAGCTATTGGCATTTGAAAAATCACAGTCTATCCTGCTTTGCTGACTTTGGCAAATTCAAGATATTTTTGTTAACTGGCTTTTCTGATGACATTTTCTAACACCATACGTCGCTTCGTGTTCTTCACAAAGCCCACTGGAGAGGTGCAGGTGTCACCATCTACCCTCCACTTGTCAGCCAGAACCTTGGCACTCACCACCTCCTTCCCCCTTCGACCACAATGACTTTACTATTACTTGGATAATAGCAGGACACCAAAAAAAAAAGAGGTGCAAGTGTCACCATCTACCCTCCACTTGTCAGCTCCTAAGAGAACCTTGGCACTCACCACCTCCTTCCCCCTTCGACCACAATGACTTTACTATTACTTGGATAATAGCAGGACACCAAAAAAAAAATCTGCTAAACAAATTTTCATTGTGGAACATGTGGATCTGAGATACCATTTGGGTAACTTGAGTTCACAGCACTGATGAAGTACACTTTTCACATTTACTGGTTTTGTTTGGATAACAACCATGATTGTACCCATGGCAGGAATAGGTCTTCACTCAACTCAAACTGAGCACCTTTCTTCTACAAAATTATGAACCACTACAACAGGAAAAACTGTAGGAAAAAGGAACAAAACTGAATAAACAGATCAAAAGCAGAGATTTATCATGACTACATTTAAGTGTAATGATCTGCTAAACTGAAACATCTCTTAATCTTCATAACGAGTCTTGTTTTGAATTGCAGCTGCCACTGGAACAAACAAATATGGAACTGAAATCCAAGAATTTACTATGTTTAAAAATACATTTTCATTTGTTTTCTTCCCTTTGACACTCACATTTATATTAATAAAGTAAGAATCAAAGCAAATTTATTCTCAAATTCTTATCCTTAAAGGTTTATGACATTTTTAAGCCACAAAAACACTTTAAGACAAGATAAAGCAACTCACAGTCTATGTTGTTCCTCCCATTTCTATACAACTTTCTGTAGTTAGTTCCAAATCCCAAATAAATAGGATTTTAAACATAAAACTCTGAACACACAGGGCAATATAATTACAATTGATTGAGACTGGGTTATTTAACATGCATTCAAGTCTAACTTTCTTTAATGATGCATGCTTCAGCTTTGCAAAGCTATATTACACTCTTCTGTTTTGCTCCAATTGTAAATAAGAGGGCCAGTGCAGAAACACACATTGTGGCACTAGAGAGGCGATGCCTGGACACAGCCAGCACCACAGCCAACAGGTAGCAAAAGCACAAAACCATTCTTACAGCTTCTGAGCCACCATTGGGCCAGGATGTCATGGCTCCTGCTGGGGTCCAGGTCATCAGAGAAAAACTATCATGGGTGTTCCCCAGGCAATGCATCGTTTCACTCGTTCAAGACAGGACCAGCCATGTCCACAGCACGAAGGGCAACAGTTGTCCCCAGGTTCAGGCAGCACCCAAGGTGGCAGACAGGCAATGCAGCACTTGTCATTAACTGCACTGTTCCTTGTCCCTCCCTGCAGGATCACACAGCTGTCACAGGAGCTGCAGACCAGCCGCCCTGGCCAGCTGTAACATTACCCTCCCAGGCTCCTCAGATGTCACTGCAGGCCTGACTGGTGCTCCTGTGTAACCCAGCCCAGAGCTGCTTCTTTGGGATGCTTCAGCAGAAAAGCAGCACTCACTGGCAAGGCTGGAGCAAACCCCAGTAAGCAAGGAGAGCTGCCTTCACGTGCTCTGCTCCACTGCTGAGCTCCACATTCAATTGTGTCACAAATAAAACCAGTGCACATACCAGACAATTAAGTTTCAAGGCAGATTTTATCTCGTGCTAGTATATCTCTTACCTTCAGAATCCAAAGCCTGAATTTTTAGCTCCAGTGGTGAATCTTCAAGATAGAGTTCTCTTGTTGTGGACACAATTTGGATGCCATGAATTATATCAACTATAGCATCACAACGAAGGACTTGTCCAGTCACTTGAAGAGACATCAGAAAGGGTGCATGAAATCAGCAACACTGGATGTGCTCATCAAGAGCACCAACAAGACAAAATCCACCTCAAATTTAAGCCAATGACACAGGACAGTGATATTAAAGGAACTGAAATTAGGTCATGACCTTGATTGAGAAACTCTCGGTCAAATGGTGACTGTGGCTAAACAAGCGAGAAAAGCAGCTCCCCTTCTTACTGAGCTTTAGAGTAAATCTTAATAATTTATGTTGCACAAGTACTCTAACAGTTACAGAAGAAACTCTTGATATGTACTCAGTGAAAACTACAGTGTAACTGTCAGACATGGCTCATGTCCTAGAGAACTTAATGACTTTTACCCAGAGCCCATAAACTTCTATGTAGACATTTACCTGACCATCTGTTTTTGCCTATCTGTCATTATAAAAACTAACCAGGTATATTGTATGGCAGACACAAAGGCAATTTCCAGCTCTCTAAATGCCAAATGTCTGAATTCGCTTTATATAAAAAGCATGTACTGAAAATTATTTTCAGCCGCCCCCACTCCCTTTTTTTTTTTTTAAATAACTACCCATTTTCCTGGATGTATTTGAGGCCTTTAACAAAGAGAACTTAAAAGCCATGCCCACGGAAAGTCTAAAATTACTACACATATGAATGGAAATGTCTTGGTTTGTGCACTTTTGAATCTCTGCATTGTTTCTGGATGATGCCAGGACGCCCATAAACAAGTAGTGGTGTGCTTACAAAAGTTAAAACTTACTTATATCTTCAGCAAAGATGATACTCGTCAGACGTGTAGGCTGTGAGGACCGTGCCTGGACAACAGCTTTTTGTGAACACTGGCGCTCATCTTGATCTGCTGGCTCTATGCTTGCAACCTCTGGCCTGGTGGAGGACCTACAAGGTTATTTCGTTGTGTTAGCAGGATTTCAGTTACCATTAGTCAGAAATCAAAGGTCTTCTTTAAAAGCCACAAAAATAATTTACATGAGACATTCTACATGGTCAACACCTGACTTCCATAAGAGCTGGATTTCAACAGTGCCTTGAGGACTTAAGCAAAAACAAGTGTGGGCTGAGGAAGGGGGAAAGCACAGACCAGAAACCCACCAGAGCCCAGGCAGGCAAAGGCAGCATTGCACGTTCACAGAATCACAGAATATCAGGAGTTGGAAGGGACAGTGAAAGCTCACCCAGCCCAACCCCTCTGCCAGAGCAGGATCACCCAGACAAGGTCTCACAGGAACACCTCCAGGCGGGTTTTGAATGTCTCCAGAGGAGACTCCACAACCTCTCTGGGCAGCCTGGGCCATGCTCTGGCACCCTTACAGTAAAGTTTTTCCTCACGTTCACATTCACTGCTGAATGCTGTTCAGGCAGTCCAGAGCTAGCCCCAACTACTTAACAAAGTTACAAAGCCTTCAGCCTGACTATTTACTAGCTTAGACATGCAGAAGCAGCAAAAACACAAATAGGACACTGAAGTAAAAGGTAAAAATACTTTCAAAGTTCCAGTCACCACTTGCAAATGGATTTTCAAAACAAGTTTGATACAAAGTTCTGAAAAAACTGGAAGTTTTCCCTGACAACAGAACATTACAACTATGGATATTTACTGTGGCAGAGGCTCTAAACAAGCAAGAAACAACACTTTTGAATCAAGAACTTTTTTTAATGGCTTTAGTCTGTTTAGCTGAAGTATGTAACATCGTGTAAAACATGCAAAGCTGTATAATCACCTTTAGTGAAACGTAAGCCTATGTGGAATTTTGACCTAAAACTTGATACATCTATTACTTCCTGCTCTGACTTCTTTGGCTTTTCTAAAGACAACTGCTCCTGGAATAAGCTCATGGGAATCTCACCATAGACAAGGAGCCCAGGTCTCAGTTCCTGTGTGCAATTAATGTCAAGATGGGGACAAAAAAAATTTTAAAGGTTACTAAAAACTGAAGCCTCTTGAAATTAAATTTGAGAAAGTAACAGTATTCATTCAAGGTCTGAATGTGTTCAAAGCAATTAAAATATTCAAGCAGGCCATGACTTTTGCAAACAGTTACAGAGTATCACCCCTCTGAACTGGGATGGCCTGCTGACTCTTTTGGAGAACTGGGATGAGCTGACTGACTATTTTGGAGAACTGGCTCACGGCTGTTCTACACAACTCCTTGCTCAAGCTACACCTGCAGGAGTAGCTGCAGAGCAACCAAAAGGCAGTCTGCTTGGACTTCAGCTCAGAGCCCAGCACCCTGCTTAAGCCACTAATGAATTCAGTGCCTTAAACAGCCGTGGCTGTTTGCTCAGGGATCCTGAGTCAAAGCTCTTTCACAAGGGACCTTTGAAGGATTAAAACAATGAAAGAAAGCCTTGATGACAAAGCCGTTCAGGAATTGCTTTTCTCAGATGATGACTGCAGTTCTGATGACAACACTTTATTACCTGGTAAATAAACCGGGTACTAGATCCTCACCCGATAAAGATGGTGAAGCTGGACTGATCCAGACTTTTCTTCTGGAGCATGTTCAAAACTAACTGCCTGTGATCTATGGGAAAAATCCTCTAACTCAGCAAGGAGCTGAAGGGGAGTTTTGACCAAACAGTGATACCAGACATGCCCTTCTCCCCAGACATAGGTTTTACCTACTTTTGCTACTAGCAGAAGCAACCAGTGTAAAACAGTGAAGAACCAAATTTCTCGTTAACTAAAATTTTAACCATTTCAAAAATATAACATACCACAATATGTTCAGTTATCTGAGTTAACAGCTGCAGTCCACGTGAACATGGACCAATTTGGTTACAATAACTGGAATAAAATTGCAGATCTTGTTTTCAACCTTCAGCAATGAAAAGTACAACTCTGAGTACAAATCCAGCATTGCAAGATGCCAAGATCTCTTTGGTTTGAAGCAGTTGGTAAGACACCAAACGTTGCATTTCTCACAGAAACTTCACATGAAAAAAAAACCCACATTTGTGTCAGCTCTCTGGTTCCTTACATATGGATCTGGATTTTAACACCACACTGTCCAATGAGGCCCCAAAAGTTTGTAAGGCAAAGGTACAAAACCCAGTGAGAACACTTTTAATTGCGCACGCTGATGGTGACACACAGATTCACTAGACATCGCATAGCAGAATGGTACTTTTGTCTTGGGCAAAATTTATTAATTCAATGAATTATTAATTCATAATAATGGTGCACTCCCAACAATATCTTGCCTACACAAAGACAAGTTTTAAGGGATTTTGGAAAAAAACAGGAATTGCTGTTGCAGTAGCAACTGCTAACCCAGAAATTTCAAAGTATTTCATCTATCAAGGTTAAAACAACTCACAGCAGTATGCAATGGACAATTTAAATCCCAATTAAACCTGAAAATTGTCTGTTACATACTAGATACCTAAGTAATATACACAAACATGAACATATTTTTTATAGCAGGGTTTACACGTTTCTAAAAGAATATATTTTCTCTATCAGTAGTACATTTAATTTCGCTATACGGAGATAATAATTTAAGACTGAACAATGAGTTATTCTCCTCTTATTCTGTAGCTTCTTAGGCAATTGTGAAGCAGTTTTCCAACATTTAGCAAGCTTCTTTAAACAACATTAGCATTCACAACCAAGAAGGCTTTTTCTGTTCTTGGCTGGTAGGTTTTTTTAAGCGAAGCATGAGGATCTGACTTAATATGCATGCAGGCATTTTAAAATAAGCATATGTATGGAACTAACTATTATTTTTATTATTTAGTTCTTCAGGGTGTTTATTATTCTCTGCCATTACATTTTTTTTTATTAATTTAAGGGTTTTGCATTCTGACAGTCTGAAACTGACTGTGTTTACAACACAACAGGGGTTTCACTGTGTTTTGTATTTGTTCTTTTAATATATAGTTAGGCATTGTAGTACATAACCACTACAGTTTGCACTAACAGCAGTGTTGAAAAACTAAATCTAATGGCAGGGTATTTTTTTGACTAGAGAAAGAAAGGAACAAAGATAAACTAAAAGTCTGCACTAAATTTTAGCTGTAAATTTACACACACTCCAAAATTATAAAGTGACTTCTAAGCTTTCACAACTGTATGTCAGTTAACTCGTAGTTGTCACTGGACCCTGATCTTAGATACTATTTGGTCTCTGGCAGTAGTTTAAAATAGGAGGTAGAGTATCAGCTGAATTTCTTCTTACATACAAATACATTTTTAGTTTTATTACCAATAGGATGTCTGTTATTTTAGGCAATTACCTGAACTGGGCAGGTGAAGTAGGGCCTCTCTGAGGCTTGGTTTACTGTTGTGATTTGTCTTTAAAAAAAACAATCTGCATGACTACTGTTTTTTACACCACAATATATGAAATATTCGATGACCTCAATATCGAAAGCTCATTCTGTTTACAACTACATCCAATTCAGGGTCAAGTAGAGAAAGGATAAGGCACCAATCAAATAGGCTGTAAATTACAGTGGCATTACTCTGTCAGAATACACACAGGGATCACTACTGCATCCTAGACGGAAAAGAAATTTCTGCTTTAAAATGACATCAAAGAGCGCAGGTCATATCATCTTCCAAATGCTGCTGATCTTCAGCAGCACGTCAGTGTGTGATATTGAGAGCTGGGCTTGTCAGAGGTCAAAATTAGATCCTGAGAAGCAAGCAACGGGAAGCATTTCTGGCACTAGCTCTTGATCCCATACCAGCGTCTCTAAGAAAGAACAAGGCAGGGGAGGAAGCACTAGAAAGAAGAGTGGGGAGGTGAGGGGAAAAAAGCTACATTTAGCTTATATATCCCAATATTTATTTCCCTCAGAATAAAATCCAACATGCAGAAGAATTAATGACACCTGCAATAAAGACCACCAGTCCTCTTGCTGATCTCCATTTCATTTATGATTTTCATGCCCCCCAAGACACAGAACTGTGTGCCAAGATTGTATCTACAGATCCACCCAAACCTATCCCTGCACTTTTTAAATCGACTGGTCTGTAATACCACAGGTAAATACTTCAGGGCTTGTACTTAACTTATTTATCAGCTGGTTTAAAGATCGGGCAAATAGTATTCTTTCCCTTACTCTAGCAAGATTCTGTTGATTCTTATTGCTTCAGGATTTTATATTGTTTTGTCAGCTCTTCAGACTAAACTCAGCTGCCTAGAAAGGCAACTACAAGAGCACTGAAGTTGGTGAAGCATCTGGAGAACAAGAATTATGGGGAGTGGCGGAGGGAGCTGGGGTTGTTTAGTTTGGAGATGGTGAGGCTGAGGGGAGACCTTATCGCTCTCTACAACTCCCTGAAAGGAAGGGGTAGAGAGGTGGGTGTTGGTCTCCTCGTCCATGTAACCCATGACAGGACGAGAGGAAATGGCCTCAAGTTGTGCCAGAGGAAGTTTAGATTGGATATTAGGAAAAAACTCTTTACTGAAAGAGTGGTCAAGCACTGGAAGGGGCGGCCCAGGAAGGTGTCACCATCCCTGGAGGTGTTCAAGAAGCGCGTGGATGTGGCACCTCAGGACATAGTTTAGTGGGCGTAGTGGTGTTAGGCTGAGGGTTGGACTTGATGATCTCAGAGGTCTCTTCCAACCTTAATCATTCTGTGACTAAATTAATGAAAATCTGCCTCTGTGGAGATACAGCGTAACAGGCATTTGACCTAATCTTTTAGAATTTCTATCAGGCACATGGGCAGATACATAGCCAGACGGAAACTGGATGGTAAAGTTTTTCAAGAGTTTGGTAAGACGATCGACCAATACATTAGGTACCTTATTTCTAGTCATTCTGAGGACTAACAGTGTTGACAAACAAAAATGAAAAGAGACACAGGAGCCAGAACAGCATCTAGGCAACCATAGCTGTACGATAAAAAACAGATTCCCAGAGAACCAAGAATAAGGGAACTGATCCCATTCCAAAGAAAACACAGAGGGAGCTTGGCAGAGTTTCCTCAACTCTTAAGGATTTTTAACACAGTGGCAGATTATCTCTCTATTGTTCATTCAGTCCTCTCCTAGGATGTTTCTTACTGTACTAGGAAAACAAAAAGCAGCAAAAAAGTCCTCCATCCGGTTCTGTCTGAGAAGCAAATGGAACCACCACACACCACAGAATGAGCAGAGGATGAAGTTTTTGCTCCTGGGATTCTATAATGGTGATCAGCTGGCATGCCCATTAACTTCAAAGGAAGCAGAGTTAAGCCAGTGGTGATGGCTTGCTGGCAACCCAGATGCCCAACTGTAACTTGACATTTCGTCAACTCAACTGGTGGCCAAAAGCATTTTACCATAAGTGCTCGTCTTTGTACCTTTTCTAGCTGCATGAGGGAAACCTGCATGCCACACTACCTGTCTGCTAGCCATCTTCCAACTAAGAGAATGCAACAAATAACGGTTGGTCTACACAAGTTGTTCTGAAATTAGCTTAGCCTGATTTCAAATTAGAAAATAAAACTATAAAAATGGCAATTTACTTCCAAAACACAAATGTCACATTTTGCATTATTTCAAACTGCCTACTCAGTTAAAGCTTCTCATATGTAGACAATCTGAAAGCTTCAAGGTGAGGAGACACACATCCAAAAAAAGCAAAAGTCTTAATATACTTCAAGAGTGTTCAGCAGTGAAAGTGGCCCAAAATTAGCAACAGCCCTAACTCTTTCTGTCCTTCTTCCCAGGCAGGTTATGCTTGGATACAGAAAATTTTTTTCCAACAGTAAACCTGCATTGCAGGTTGACACATCAGCTAACAGAAAAACCACGATTGTTTCTTCTGCCTCTTCAACTCTGGCAGAGTATCTATGCTGCAGACTCACACTGCCTGCTCTGGTTTTGAGCCAATATACTCACATAACATAGACCTGAGCCACAGCAGCATGGCCCACCTCATTTTACCCACAAGGATGTCTCAACCCAATTCTGAGCTCATTCTGGTACCTACAAGAGCTTGGAGCCATGATGGGAAAGCACAAGCTGCAGTGCTACCGGCCTGCCCTGCAGTCAGCAATGCAAGCACCTCCCAGAAAAGGGGAAAACACTTTGCTGCCTTAGAAGTAGGAAATGCAGAGCAGGTGAGAACCAAAGAAAGGGGTAAGGGTAGCAGGGAACAACTAGCATTACTGAAGATGTCATTTAATAGTAAAGAAATTAACAGTCAGTATCTCTTACACAAGACATTTTTCAGTGAGAGTCAAAGACGGAGTTTTTTAGACACATTGTAAAACAGGTAAGCCGGAAAACAAAATGAACAAAAGCCCCAGAATGTCAGAGTTGGAGCCATCAGCCTTACAGCAAAGTAACAGACCTTGATCGGCAACCCTCTATTTAACATAGATTTTTAAAACACGTAAGACACCATGTACATCCCATGAGTGACAAGACCAATATGCAACTCAGTATCAGAAACATGACAAGGTAAGGAGCTAGAAAATGAGCGTTCCCAGCTAACTCCTGCAACAGCAGCACCGTACACAGGTTTGGGGTCTCTGGGAGCACCTGTGCATTACACAGCTCAAACACCACTCGGCCACTGGATCCCTCACTCCAGCACTGCCACCCACTTGTCTCACAATGGCAATTCGCTTTATCTAACCTCGTCAGTGACAGTTTCAGTAGCACACACAAACCCTTTCATTTAAGGTGGCAAGAACTCTCCATCATATTTGCAAAACCCAACATCATACAGAGCCATAATCACCTTTGAACAGTTTCCTGTAGCTGTAACATTTCCACAGCAAAACCTCTGACTTCAACGGTCCATGGTTCAAACTTAAGCAGTTTTATTTCTCAAAGCTAACTCCTGAAGCTTAAATTTGCCACCAGTTCTCACCATGTATCTCAATTCCACAAGATATGAAATAATAAAGTTACAGACATGTAAACACATTTATATGCTACAGATAATTTCTGCTATAAAAATCCTATCATGTTGTATACCTTTGGGGAATTTTTTTGTGTGTGCTCCCCCACCAAAATGTTATTATAGTAAGGCAGATTTCAAGGAGACAATTCTGCTTCTGAATGCTTTCATTCTTCCAGGTGTAATTTCTGGATTAAGGTAATTAAAAGATAAATACAGATGTAATTTAAATGCTAAATATATCCGCACAGACTGTGTTTTATGCAGAAAATAGTACCGTGTACAATATTTACAGATGGGAACATGGTATGCTTTGAAAACAAAGCTTTTACCAAAAAATAATTTTAAGATAAAGGCAACCCAAACTCCAGAAGGCATGTGCATCTTGAAAACCAGAAAACACTTTAAAGCCATGCATGTAACTTTATAATTGCTCCCAATCTGCTGGGATGATGATAAAATTTGACCTTTTCCTTTTGAATCACTGGAATTCTCAGACACCACTACAATCACTTTGAAATCTCCTGCTTTCAGAGGTAAACTTGAAACCCCAAAGGGAAACTAGAAAGAAATAAGGTCACAACATGCCATAGACTGATTTTTCAAGAAATTGGACACTCAAGTATGAATTCTGAATGTCTGAGTAATGCAGTCCTTCAAACACTCAAAGGATGTCTTTTGAAGACAGATGCTGCTCTAAGACAAGAACAGCTTTCATACGCTACCCTCTAGCCTCCCAAACACCTATATTAGACAACCTCAGTCACCTCTCCAGATGCAAAAGGCCTGAATCTTACAACATCCATTCCAAATCCCTGCTTTCACGCATGGAAACCCAACATTTTATAAACCCTGGTCAATGAATGTCACTACTTCTGAAGTAATTACACATGGTAGTGCCTAACTTCTTCAGTTCAACAGCCTCCTTCCAGTAACAGCTGTTACTGACGGCTTTCATAGGAAAGCACAGGAAACTCGTCAGCCAGCAGCTGGGGAGTTGCCCACCCCTCCAAAGTAAGCTTCTTTGTAATCCCTTATGGTTCAAGGCCTGTGAGGGCAAGGAC
>NW_010183602.1:21782-23779 GCF_000695765.1 Mesitornis unicolor
GAGAGCAGCAGATGCAATCCAGCAAACATGCACTGAGCACCTTGACGAGCATTACTGCTTCTGCTCAGTCGCACACACAGCTACTGCTTCCTTCTGATGGTTTTGTAAGCACGTTGAGTTTTACCACCCACATCCTGCCAGTTCCTGCAAAGCAGAAGTAAATAAATACACATTTACAACCCTGGTACAGAAAATGATGACATACTCTGTATGAAGCTGGTACAGTTTCCTTAATTTTCAACCAAAATGAATCTCTGAAGAGCAGAGGGAGAGGATGAAAAAGCATGTTGAACCTACCTGCACAAGGGGTATGACCCATTGCTGGCAACTGGCACCAATATAACATGCTCTGAAGTGCCTACAAATAACCCTCATTAGAGGTACACATGTGAACCAAACTTGGTATTTCCCTAGAGCACAATCTCACATATTTTAATATGTGAAACTCAGCAAGATCTACAAAGGTCTACATACTTCTGACAGTTGGATAGAGCCTGGCACACACAGGAATGCATGTAGACAGCCCAGCATCACCCAGCAGTTTGCTGGCAAAACAGGAAAGACCGTTTGCACCTCCTAGATTTTACTACCGCTTTGATGAGTTTGTTTTTTACCTTCACAGAATGTACTTTACCACATAAACCAAATCTTTTTAAAAACTCAGCTGTCTTTAGAGTAAGGAAAAAGAAAAAACCATACTTGTGAGATTTTCACTATAGCAGTCCACATAAAAATTAAATTACAAAACCACGTGGATGCAACTCAACTTCCTTTTGGTCAGCTTTTGGAGAAACTGATTACTGCTCTTATGCACAAATACCCTCAACTGTGTAAGCTGTCACAGATCAAAGGCTTGTAAGCAGCCCAGGGATGATACGTGTAGGACCACCAGGTAAACCAAAACAGAGTGAAAACATAGCCCTAACAAGATGCATTTCTGTAACTGTCAGCCACAGTGTAACAACTGAAAACTGCTACACACATCCATCTGGCACATGACAGTACCCCCCTAAACGTATCTTGACTGTCACATTTTTTTCAGGTGGGTACCTCCTGCTTATTACTGATCCAAATGACAATTCTGGTATGCTAAAGCAAGGATGAGGATTTGGTAACACTTGCTTTTAGTCCCTGGTGCTCACCACAACCCAGACCCAAGTCCTGTGAGCCCAGCCCACCGGCCTCCCCCTGCACAAGGCAGGACAGGGGCTGCCAGCCAGAACTATAACCCATGTGTTCAACACCAAGGCCCCCAAAAGAGAATCAGTAAAGACATAATCTTCTAAAACTTCATCTTCCCCAGGCAATGTGCTCAGGGTGTTGTCTACACTTAGAGCAGCACCAAGAGGCTCTCACCTCAGCTAGATGATGCAATGCAATCCCTCCTTGTTGATGTCCATACCCCAAACTCAAAGCCTCTAGTCCTTCATTACTGACCACAGCAAGGGAAGGGGAATTTCTACACCAGCAGCATAAATGTGAGCCCTAGGTGCTGTCCCCACACATGTGGGGCTGCAGGGCAAGTGTGTGTGGGGTGGCACTGAGGGTGTGTGGGGCACCAGGGCAAGAATATTGGGTGTGTGCAGAGGCGGGGGGCACACATATGGTACACGGGGTGGCAAGATGGGCACACGTGGGGTATGTGCAGAAGCAAGGCGGGCACACATGGGGTGTGAGGCACATGCAGGGTGCTCAACCATGGCAGGAAGCTCCCCCACAGCAGGAGCCTTTCCCCTCAGGGCCTCACCAGCTCCGGGCTCCAGCCAGAGCACCTTTCTGCGGGTTTAACCCCCACTGCAGGAAAAAAAAAAAGCTGCTTCAGTTTTTAAAGCGCAGCCTTTCCCCTCAGAGATTCTCTCTATTTCTGCCCCCTCACCGCTGGGCTACTCTGAAAAGCACCCGAAGTAACGTGAAATCGGCGAAGGGAGGCCTGGCGCAACTGGCTCCCTCAGGGGAACGGCTCCGGGCAGCGGGGTGCGATCAGGCCCCACTGGGTC
>NW_010183603.1:0-445 GCF_000695765.1 Mesitornis unicolor
TCTGCTGGCCACACTTCTTTTGATGCAGCCCAGGATGCGGTTGGCCTACTAGGCTTCAGGTGCTCATTGGTGGCTCATGTCCAGCTTCTTATCTACTAGTACCCTGAAGTCCTTTTCCTCAGGGCTGCTTTCCACTGCACATCATCTCTTAGCCTGTATTGGTAATGAGGATTGTCCCAGCCGAGGTGTAGGACCCTGCACTTGGCCTTGTTGAATCTCATGAGGTTCATCTGGGCCCACTTCTCCAGCTTGTCCAGGTCCCTCTGGATGGCATCCCTTCCCTCTGGCACATTAACCTCACCACCCAGCTTGGTATCATCAGCGAACTTGCTGAGGGTGCACTCAATCCCACTGTCATAACTGAAGATATTAAACAGCACTGGTCCCAGTACAGACCCTTGAGCGACACCACTTTTCACCATCTTCCATCTGGACAGTGACATTT
>NW_010183603.1:622-10039 GCF_000695765.1 Mesitornis unicolor
TGTGGGTTGGCCGGGCAGCCACTAGGTTGGACAGGCAGGACTTGCCCCTAGTAAAGCCATGCCGGCTGTCTCGAGTCACTTGCCTGTCCTCCATATGCCTCAGCATAGCTTCTAGGAGGATCTGTTCCATGAACTTCCCAGGCATACAGGTGAGTCTGACAAGTTAGTGGTTCCCAGTGTCCTCCTTTTTACCCTTTTTAAAAATGAGTCTGATGTTTCCCTTCTTCCAATCACTAGGGACTTCACCTGACTGCTATGACTTTTCAAATATAATGGAGAATGGCTTGGCAACAGCATCAGCCAATTCCGTCAGGATTCTGGGATGCATCTCATCAGGTTCCATGGACTTGTGTATATTCAGGTTCCTCAGATGGTCACGAACCTTGTCTTCACTTATAGTGGGAGGGACTTTTTCTGCCTGGTCCCTGTCTTGTGGGCCTTCAACTTGAGAGCTGTGAGAGGAGTGTTTGCCAGTGAAAACTGGGGCAAAAAAATTGTTGAAAACCTCAGCCTTCTCCTTGTCTGTTGTTACAAGTTCACCACTGTTGCTCATCAGGGTGGGGACACTTTCTTTAATCTTCCTTTTCTGATTGACATACCTGTAGCAGCCCTTCTTATTTTTTTCTTGACTTCCCTTGCCAAGTTCAACTCCAGCCGTGCCTTGGCCTTCCTGACCTCAACCTTACACACCCAGGCAACATCCCTGTACTCTTCCGAGGATACTAGTCCCTGCTTCCACTGCCTATGCAGTTCCATCTTGCCTTTTAGTTTGGCCAACAGGTCTCTATTCATCCATGATGGTCTCCTGCCTTCCCTGCCCAATTTCCTGCACTTGGGGATCGAGCGCTCTTGCGCTCTATGGAAAGCCTCCTTGAAGATCTGCTCTGTTCCACTCCTTTGTCCTTGAGGGCCATTTCCCAGGGGGTCCTATTGACTAACTCCTTGAAGAGCTGGAAGTTGGCTTTCCTGAAATTCAGGGTCCTGACTAAGCTTCTCATATGACTCATATGCCATAGGACAGTAAACTGCACCAGCGCATGATCACTACAACCCAGGCTTCCTCCAATCATGACATCTGTGATTAGCTCACTCGTATTGGTGGCCATCAGGTCCAAAATTGCTTACTCTCAGGTAGGGCTGTTTATTGCCTGTCTTAGAAAGTTGTCATCAAGGCACTCCAGGAGTCTCTTGGATTGCCTGCAGCCTGTTGTGCTACTTTTCCAACAAATGTCAGGTTGGTTGAAATCCCCCAGCAGGATGAGAGCCTGTGAGGTCGATGCCTTCTGGAGAAAGAAGGCTTCTTCGATAGGCTCCCCTTGATCGGGCAGTCTGTAGTAGATACCACAAAGCTCCCTTTGTTGGCATGATACCTAATTCCTACTCATAAGCTTTCAACCTGCTCATGGCTATTCTTTAGGGACAACTCCTCACACTCTATCCATTTCTTAACCTAGAGGGCAACACCTCCACTTCTCCTTCCTCTCCTATTCCTTCTGAACAGCTTGTAGCCATCGATAGGTACACTCCAGTCATGGGATTCGTCTCACCGAGTTTCAGTAATGGCCACTATGTTATAGCTTTCCTGCAGTACGATAGCTTCCAACTCCTCTTGTTTGTTGCCCATGCTAACATATTCTAAAGTTATACCTTCACTTAAGTCTATTGATTTCAATAAGAATCAAACATAAACTTAAATGCTTTATTGAAGAAGAATGTATTAGACTTTGTATATACAAATAAGCAATATTCCTTATATCCAGCAAATAATCATGTTAAAAGTATTTTAGTTATTATAGAACTAAACTGGGAAAAAACATTTTCATGCTGTACTTAGATAATAATACATTAAAATTTCATTCTACTTTGTTTGAATATTTTCTTGTAATCTAGGGACTACTCTTATTTAAGTTATATTCTGAATATATTTTAGTATATTTTACTCTTTTATATTTTATTTAGTCACTCTGTGTATTAACATTTCATAGTATTAACAGTACTTTAACATGTAAATCAGCTTCTGACAAAAATATCATAATACTCCTATGTGTGGTAGTCTAAAACTATATATCCAGAAAACATCAATCAAAATTATACTTCAAAAAGCCTAAACTGTGAAGTTTTCAAGGTATACATTTAAAAAACCCTACAAAACCACAAACAAAACAGCTATTATAGACTGTTACTCCTATTGGTAAGAAGGAAATTACTCTAAATCCTTTTACACATTAAAAATATTATATTTTTATACATTAAATGATATATCTTATAAGATAGCTGTAGTGTCAGCTTGTCTCTAAATATCATGTCCTGTAGTATGTTGTAATTGGACATCTGCAAGGAGTAGCAAGAGGTTGGTGAAGGTAAAGGTTAGGTTCAAGCTGAGGTCAGCTCTCAACCTTGTTAAAGATCACAGGTGGTGCCAGGGTAAGGTTTGAGTTCTACTCTGGGTTTACTGATCCACAAAGCTTTCTAGTTCAGGGGTATTGGGTGGAGGTAATTGTAAAAGCTTTATGTGTCTGTGTGGTTTTAGGTACACCTTATTTCAACAGGTCTTTCTACAATAGATAATCATGTTTTAGCTCTATTCATATGTTCTAATCCAAAATTGCTTTTTCTCTTACCCCACACCAGACAGCCAAAGCATTTTAGAAAGGTCAAGTTGTACAAAGCGGTCAAACATATAATGAATTTTTGCACATAAATTTAAGTTGTATTTTCCTGAAATAGCCTTTCCTGAAATAATAAGTGTCTTGTAACATTGTTAGGAGAAAAGGCAGTGTGGCTTAAGTGTAGGAATTTTAACAAAATATCAGTCAGTTTTGTCTTATATCTGTTTCCAAGGAGATTAAAGTTAATATTTACCTTCTCTTAAACATAAAAATGAAAATTTATTCTTCTTCCAAAGACCACACAGATCTATGTTTGTGGTCAACAAAAATATTGTGAGTGCTGTTGCCTAGCAACCATCATGTGAGGAAAATTGTATTCCTGAACACAATTTACACTGTAATATAATGTTCTAGGATACCTATGAAATGTTGAAAGCTACAGTGTTGTTTTATAAAATGAACTCAGCATCCTATAAAATACAGTCTGCCAATTTAGATTCATACTAAGAGTTTTAATTGTTTACTGAAAATAAAACAAGTTATAAAATATTAGATAATGTGAAACAATGTTTTAAATGCAAAGAATCACATCATTAGACATCAGGAAAAACACACTCAAGTCCATCATCAACGCTGAGTTCTTATTCATTCAAATAATTATGGCATGGTGTTTGTGGGTTCTTAATTAATGAGAAATATTGCTACCTTAAAGAGAGAAGTTATTTTAATAGAACATTAGAAGTAGATCAGTGTGTGGAAAAAACCCATATGTATATATTTCAGTAATGTTAATTGTGTTTGTTGAGCAAATTGGACATCCTACCCAGCTTCACACATTCACAAAATGTCTCCATTAGAGGGCTAATTATGCTTACTCTGTACGAAGGCTTGTTTTCTTTATCTTGTATTTTATTTCAGATACAAATAATTAGGATGGAAAGTGTCCATATCTTGTAGAATCAGATAAAAAAACAGCTAAGTTTTTTTCCACTGATAGTCAAACTGACACAAAAGCTGGCTTCGTTCTAAATATAATCAACATATAGAAACACCTTATGCAAGTTCAATGCTGCAATGAACATCTCATTCAATACAATGCAAGAATATTCTAGTAGTGCCTTCTATTTATCATGTTATTCCATTGATTAAGAAAAAATATCACCAACAAAACAGTTTCTCTGTTGCTAAAGACCATGTTAATTGAGGCTTAAAAAAAATCTATAAAATACTTACTGTAGTGCTTTCTGTTGGAGAATGTTTTGTTGGAGAGTCTAAAACAGCCATGTGCATGAGAAACCATTAAGCGACAATGATAATTCTGAAAACTGCTCTGAATTATATTTTTTTTATGCAATAGGCTTGTGCAATATGTTTTGTGGTCCCATTAGAACAGAGATATTTGGATCCCATGTAGTAAATATTTAAAGTCTACATAATTATGCTTTGGTAAGTTATATGTGCAATGCTAGATGAAATTTGACACTTACTCTGAATCACTTTGTCTTCCCTTTATATAGTTTCAATAAGATAACCAATGTGACCTCAGACTTGTTAGATGGGTCGGTGTAATAACAAGAAGTTATGATTCAGATGTGCTATTTACAACCAAGAGTTGTGATTTGTCAGAAAGGAGTCAGTGTAACTTATTTGTAAGTATGCCTAGGTTTAGGAAAAAAGAAGAAAAAAAAAAGAAAAAAAAAGCTGAACAGAGGTTTTATCATTTTTCTACTTGCTTGCTATAAGTAACCACTTGAACATCAGTATTTAATGCCACATCTACTACATTAATAAAGTGATACTATAGCCAAAAATATGAAATAATCTTTATTTAAATTAGAGCATTTAATTAAATCTTTATTTTAAATTGGAGCCCTCTTAGCTACAGCTATTTAAAATGTAGGGGCTACTATAAAGGAATCTATTTAGATGCCTCTGTAATCTATGCACAAATCTTTTGTCCTGATTTAGCTAGGACTGAATTGTAGTATTCCCTTTTAATGTTTCAGCAAGGCTGGATGGCTTTAATGAGTATAAATTGATATTGGAGCTTTGGCCGGGATGAAGTTATTTTTTTATGAAGCTGATAAGGTTATTTTTTTCATTTTGCTGGCAGATATTTATGTTTTTCAAAACTCTGCCTGCACCTGTGGTTACAATTTCATTTGTTGTTTGTTTGGTTTTTTCTTCTCTCTGCACAAGAGAAAGGAGGGGAAGGAAGAGCTTGGGCATTTGCTGTGATAGATGAGCTGGGTCTGATCTGTATCTGATCCAAGCTGACCAATAAAGATGTATTCTATCCCATAAACATCACACTCACTATAAACTGCAGAGCTTGCAAGGGGTGATCTCTTCCTGTTTTCCTTCGTCACCTTTGATCCCTTCCCTTGGTGTTGGTGGCCCGTATGATTCCTGAGGCTCACCCCTCCCATCATGTTGTTCTTGGCGTATGGCTAGTGGCTGCGGTTTGTGAGGTGAGTATAATTTTGATTGCTTTATTACTGTTGTTCTTATTCTCGTTACAATTAATTGGCATTATTATTATTTAAGTTTGTTTTTTTTTTATTTATTAGTCTTTATCTCAACTGTTGAGTTCTTTACTTTTAATCTTTTCTCTCCCCTATACCACTAGGAATGTGGAGGGTGAATGAGCATACTTCATGATGTACTTCATGAGCTGTTTGTCAGGTTAAACCATAA
Source organism: Mesitornis unicolor (assembly GCF_000695765.1). Taxonomy (NCBI): domain Eukaryota; kingdom Metazoa; phylum Chordata; class Aves; order Mesitornithiformes; family Mesitornithidae; genus Mesitornis; species Mesitornis unicolor. Next base: position 5,929 of record NW_010183603.1, read on the forward strand.
CACTTTTAAAAAAGAGCCATTTAGAGTAGTTTTTCTTATCTTAGATGGTTGGTGTAGGCTGGAATAAGTCATTGCTTAACTGTATATCTCCCCTGGCTATAAAGAAAACAACAAAAACTAGATCAAACAAGACACAACGAAACTTTATACTTTATCTCAGATAAGAATTATTATTATTCTAGAACTTTGTTACATATGCAAACAAGTATTATAAGCACTACATATTTTAATTAGTGTTCATGGGTGAAAATAGAATTATTTTGTTAGCTAGTGAGAAGCAATTGGCATTTGTTAACTTGTCTAACTTATACAAATTCCTTTCAAATTCTCATTTTGCCAATCTAACCCAGGTCCCTGGGTGATTTTTAATTGTAAGAAACAATATATTTGCTGTCCAGAGCCTCTTAATTCCATACTAACCCTAATTGGTGCTCAAGTATTCCGGCTTCTCTGTGGCTTATGTTGAAGCAATAAATGCACAGATACTCAGCTTCTTGAAAAACCAAAATCTGATTATGGCAAGTGGGAACAATATATGAGAAAAATTCCAAAGCATTAAAACTCTAAGCAGTTTGACCAGGGCATTCTAGATCTGCCAGACCTGCTGAGAACCTGGCGGGATTCAATGGCTAGACCTTTCCCAAGTTGTTAGGGATTTGGGGTAGTTACTTCTTTTCAGTCCTAAATTTTCTTACAGATTCCTGATTAGTTTAGTGTCTTAGATGACATCTCTCACAGTTGATAAGAGCAAGAGGAAAAAATACCCAAACAAATGTATAGATGGTTTCTTAAATTTTGGAAATCCATGACAGCCAAGAGTTAAATCCAACTTAGAAGTTTAAACACAGTTCCAGGTCCATCCCACCTCACTGAATTTTTGCTACACTGAAAGAAGGAAAACTTATGTTTAATGAAGAGATTATAGGATACAAAGTGAAACAGATTTTTTTATCTTTTTTTTTTGCTTTTTTTAGATTTGGGTGGTGGTGAGTTTTAGTTTTAGGTTTTTTCTGGGGGGTTGGTTTTTTTTAAGAAAGAAAAGTGAAAGAAATAGATCATGTCACCAGAGGTACCCAGATAGCAAAATCAGATAAAAACAAATATTCACTGCAACTTCATGCTGTCCTTTGAGACAAAACATACAGAGGAAATTATCCCCATTTTCCAATATACAAGCTCAGTTTCAAAAGCCTGACCATTGTCAAGGAAGAGTTGTTCCAATGGCTGTAAATAAACCTTCCTTCTTGGCCGTTCTGCTACTGCAGAAATACTGCCAGAAGATATAGGCCTCAAGGTATCTACATTACAGAGTCAGTGAAATGTTTCACTGTGAATAATGTATTTTGACAGATGCTTGATCTTATCCTTTAAAAGTAAAACTGAAACTAGACTTCCGCAGAATTCAGACATTTCATCTTTTTGAAAGGGTTCCTGTGACAAAGTAGTAGAGACTTGGTTATCCTGTGACTCTTCTTCTCCTACTACATCAAGATATTAAGTTCTACAACTTCGATGAGCGTGTAATTACTTTCAAAATCATGAAAAATACTTCAAAATGCCTATTAAAATAGGCTGTCTCGCAGACATTACCTCCTTATATTTCAGACCTCAGATAGCTGTTCTATCCAGTTTTGTTCCTTATTTTGCAGTGGAAGGATCCCACTGGAGTTTGAATTCAGGAGCAAGACTTGAATCAATTAAGTATTCAGTATGTGCAGGACCGAAAAAGGGACATTGGAATGAGAATACTTCCAACATACAATCTCATAATCTATTCATTAGTGAAACTAGTAATCACAGGAAAGTTTATCTGAGATAAAACAAAATGCAAAAAATGGAGCCAGCACCTGGGACAGAATAAAAGGAGAAATTATCTATATCTGTGTATGTGAACCATATATGGAAAGAAGAATGAAAGACAGAGAAATGAAACACAACCAAAGAAAGATTTTTGGAAGGGGATGAGGTTAAAAGGAAAAGTAGATAGAGACAGCTTAATCTGAAAAAAAGTAAGAAAAAAATTTATTAAACATAAAACCAAGAAAAGATATGGGAAACTAAATATATTTGTTTATATACACTTAACAGCACCAAAAATTTGAAAAATAGTAAACATGAATAAATGGACAGAGACAACCAAATCATTTGTAATAAGAAGCATTTAGGAAAGAGAAAGAAAATAAATAATATGAATTAACTATAGGAAAACAGTTCCAAAAAGGTAAACTAAAATACAGACTGGTGAAATAATTTTAAAAATATACATTAATTACTACCTGAGATTAGTATTTTAGGGATTTTTTTTCTGTATGTAGACATCTCAGATTTTCAGTTCTGTAGCTTACGTTCCTGGTTCCTCTAAAAACAAGCACTTTCTAAAAAATTCACACTCATTCATGACATTTCTCATTCTGAATGGTGAAATGGTTTGAAAAGATTTGAGAAAATATAAAACCAACAGTAATAACTTTTAGGAGATGAATTTAATGTCTTGCAAATAAAATGAGGAAAATGCATGTCTGGTCTTGTTGTTTACATGCTTAAAGTTTTTATAGCATGAGGTTTTTTAAATACCATATTCTCCTTTATTATTTCTTCTTCCTTCTTCTGTAATTTATGGTTTACTGCGACATATTCTTTTTATGGGCAATTTAATTTCTCACTGGCATCATTTCTAGAAATAAGTATTAAATTTCTGAAAGAGGACTCATGTGGAGATTAAAAATCCAAAATTTAAGCATCCAGTTTTTAGCTAATATCTGTATGTGAATCACTGTTTAATCTCATGCTGCGGTAGATGAAGATATAGTTAGGAATATCAATAAAGCCCGATGACGTGTACATTAACAGTTGTGGCATTTGTCTTCCCAAGTAACATTGGCACGTGCTGAGGCCATGCTTTCCAGGAAGTGGCTAAACATCTGCCCATCAGTGGGAGTAGTGAGTAAATTCTTGTTTTGGTTTGCTTGCATGCACAGCTTTGCTTCACCTGTCGAACTATCTTTATCTCAATCTACAAGTATTCAGCTTTTCCCCTTCTGATTCCCTCCCACATCCTGCTGGGGTAGAAATGAGTGCATGACTGAGTTGCTGGCTGGGGTCAACCCACTGCAATAAACAGCTGAATAGAGCCCTTGGTTCATACAGAAATACTTACACAAAGACCTCCCAGTATTTTATATAGTAATCTTCACTTTCAGGGGTCATAATGAACATTCTCATAGAAAATTTTACTTTACTCAGTTTTGAAACAGTTACTTCAAGAACTCCAAAGGCTCAGCTGATTTTTCTGAGAGTTCTAATTTTCCACTATTTAACTTTAAGTGTTGCTAGTTCACTTCTTCCCATTGAATATTTCGCTTCATGACCGCTATACAGTGCTGGACAGTAGAAAATCAGGTTACACAAAACACATCACATTTTTAGACACTCCTAATGGTCTTATTTCATTATCTGATCACTGCAAACAGTGCATAAACTGGACAAAAGCCTAAGTCTCATGGGCAGAAAGAAATGCCTAATTCAGCACGTATTTATAGCAGCAAATGACTGCTTCCAACACCAAACCTGTTTATAAGCCTAACATTTGGTAATCTGCATGATCTGTGAGTCAATAGGTGCAGCAGCACTTTCTGGATAGATTAAATCTTGAAACAGGGAGAGAGAGAGAGAAACTGTAGAGGTAAACATAATTGAATGAAACAAGGAACTAAAATCACAGTCACTGAAATACAGTTAACTGAATATTTCTAAATGTTAAGAATACCTGGGGCATAAAACTACCAACACTGGAAAATTAAACTGACTTCTAGGAAGGTTAAAGTAGGAAATTTTGTTCTCAATTGCATTAGTCAATTATACTATTCATTGATGCAAATGAACTAACTCTAGTTTTGCATTTAAATAAATGAGACCAAGTAGATCCAGTCAAAGAATAACCTTCATTTAAAGAAAAACTTATTTTAGGTTTACTTTTTTTTAGTACAAACCTTAATCTAGAGAAAAAAATTCAAATTCATGTACAAAACTGAAATAGACCAGAGAAAGAGAATTTTTTGGTATTACTTAGACCACTTCACGTATTCTATATGTATATTATATAAAAATTATA
>NW_010183604.1:0-7969 GCF_000695765.1 Mesitornis unicolor
ATTCTGTGATTCTGTGAAAGCAGCAGAGGAACGCTCAGGGAAAGCAGGGAGGAAAAGTCAAAGTTTTTTCAGTCTCTATATGCTGTGGGAGAAGTTGAACTGATCTAACATCATGCTCAGGGAAAGCAAGGAGGGAAAGTCAAAGTTTTTTCAGTCTCCATACGCTGTGGGAGAAGTTGAACTGATCTAACATCACACCATGACAAATTGTCCCCGTGTGCCTTCCCTCTGGCTCCCAGGAACACACATTCCTCTCAGCTTCAAACTTGCATTACCTGTCTGCCTCCGTGCATTTGTTCATCTCACCAATTCAGCCAAACCAGAAGGAATGGTTTTCTGCTGATGTGTAAGCTGAATTGGTTCGACTGAATAAATAAATCATTCTGACTAATTCTGGAACTGTAACTTTGGTAAGAATGATTCCTGTCCTTTACTTGGTAAGATTAGCAAAGAAATCAAAATAAGAATTGAAAATGTCAAGGCATAACTAATTTCCTGTTAGTAAGAGAATTTCTCTAAATGTGCTGGTGTGTTCTTCTGCACACATGAGAAAAAAAATATGCAAAAATTGGAATGTAAAAAAACAAATTGTATTACAAATGCAGAAAATGTTCAGTGTTACTGAAAAATAAATACTCGGATTTTTTTTCTTCCCTATTACAAATTTCCATGGAATTTATCTTATAGTTTGCAATTAAATGAGGAAAACTATCGAGAAAGTTTTGAGTATTTTGTGTGCCTGGCTCTAAAGATGAATCAGATTTATTTTTTCTTCTATGGCAAAAATTACTGATTGCAGGCATTTTGATGTTGCATAGAAAAACTTTGAAGACTGGTAAATATGTTTTATTTGCCTTATATATCCTGAATGATAAAACACATGCACAGACACAGTTTTGCTAAACCTTTTTATGTGGTCTACTTGTATCTAACACAGCACATGCACTCACGTGATAGCGGGACAGAGTTTCTCCATGATGGAGACAGCCCAGTAATTTAGAGTCCTGTGCTTGGTCATGGAACATTTGCGGTTGTGTAGCTGCAGCCTGCACCGTCTGATGTGGTCTTGCTCTTGTGCATTAGTGCAAAGCAGGGTAGTTTTATTTAGAGTAGTGAGAAAGTGCTTTATTTTCCATGGTCATTTAAGCTCTGGTCTCTCTTAACTCGTATTTGTTGTAGTGATGCTGTTCATACCTTCAATCTGTATCATTTGTTCGTGTTTATGGTTAGACACTGAAGAGGAATGTACATGGTCAGGATCCCTGCTTTGAAGAGTTTACAGTCTAGAAAGTTCATGACATAGGCCCAGAATCCATTCCTGGTTTGACAATGTCAGATATTGTTCATTTTATTCAGGTATTTATGCACACTTTGCCTCATCCTCCTGACATCATTAAGCATTTGAGTTTGTATTTGCATTTTAGCAGATATTATAGAAAAGATTTAAAGGAGAACGGTCTTAAAAATTACTTCAGAGAGACTGCTTAAGGTTTACAGGAAGAGGAGATTGAAGGAGAGTACGTATGAGACAGTATGAACTATGGCTTTATGGTGTTCAGTAGTGTTTCAGAACTGACTGGGATAGATCACGCACAGAAGATTCTTGAGGGTAAATATGAAATGGATATAAACCACTTCATACCAAAAAAAATGATCTGGACTTCCCATCCATTTTAAGTTGCCAAAGGGTATGTATTTTTAACCACACAACCCTTTCAGTTACCAAAGGTTCTGAGAAAAATATTCACCATCCTAGATTGGAAGAAAGAATGAAAACTAGAGTTTTAGCTTTTAGGGAGGAAAAACCAATTTAGAAATGTTACAGAGTGAGAGATGATGTGATGTGGACGCAGTCTTCTCATCAGTTACTAGAACGAGACAGTTTTTTCCCAGGGAGAGTAAAGTAGATGCAATTTCTTTCTCTGTCAGGGACACAAATTGTTCTAGATGCTTTTTCATAGGATAAAATGAGGGTGGCAATCTTCCAGTGTAACATTTTTGTGGGATGAATGTCAGCAGTAGATAAAGTAACTGATACATAGTTTTAAATGACAGAAATGTATGAAGTAGTAAATTGGTTTCCTTCCCTACATACTCCTCATTAATTTCCTTGGTTTCTAATGGTGCTACCAAATACCTTCTCTTATCTTCCAGTGCTGGAGAGCCATTGGATGCTATTCTGCAGCAATGTAGTCATGCCTCTGTGTGTATGTGTGTGTGTCTTTCTGTCTTTTTATGGAAGCTGATGGTGTATCTTTGCCTCTCTTTACTGATAAAATACATGTGTTTGTTGTTTTTTTTTTAATAAAACAGAATTTGCATATCTAGACTTTGAAACTTTGGAAAATGAGAAATTATTAATATAAAGAACTGGGTCCTTTTTTGATTTTGAAAATTGTCAGTCAAAATCTTCAAGAAGACACATATTGAAGTATTACTGGAGTATGTTTCTTAATTGCTTAGTCTAATAAGTGAAGCTTATTAACTTTTTTCCTTCATTTTTTAGCTTCTCATGTCTGTGTTTGACAACAGCATGAAAACATTTGGGGTTATTGAAAGTGACCCTTTTGACTGGGAGAAGAGTGGAACTGATGGCTCTCTGACAACAACAACTACTTCAACCACGCCTCAGTTGCACACTCGTCTTACTCCGGCTGCAATTGGGTATGTATGCACATTGTGGTCACTTTAAAAGCAGCCACAGAGTACCAAAGGGAAGTTATCTCCTTAATTCGGGCTTCTTCTACGGGATGTTGAATAAACAGAGGAATGCAGGTTTGGGAGCATTTGAAGTATTTCCCTTTTTAGGGTTCCTGTTTGTACTACCCTGAAAGAGCAGCACTGCAGTCCTAAATTTATAGCAATATAAAAGAGCAGCTCAGGAAATTGGCACGTAAATTTGTTAGTCCATCCTTTGCTAAATCATATTTTGTGAAACTAAATTATGTGTCCTGACTTTCACTGCCTGAAAATAAACCCACTGTTTTCTGTAAGCTTGGAATAAACTACTGACTGCAGTTTCCTTAGAAAAATGAATGGATCTTTATAGGAAATTTGGAAGTAATTTTCATCATGTTTAAAACAATATTTAATGTGGTCTTTGAGACTTTCTGTAATTAATGTAGCTAATCCAACCAAATGTGGTTGGATGAGATGTGATGTTTAGTAATATCGATATTCATCTCAGGGGATTGGAGAATATAAGAGGGGTTTATGGGTGAGGAAGAAGTCCTTGTGCCTGTTGTAGTCCTTAAGTAGATCATCTTTTTATCTAAGAGTCACAAAGGTTGTGATGTAGGAGCGTTAGCAGTGCAGTGAGGCTGAAAAAAGACAGAATTTCATATAGAATGTATTAAATTCCCAGTATTTCAAGGTAATTTAAAAAAAAAAGTGTTAAAATAAATGTCAGTCAAGACATGAACTGGTGTTAACTTTACACAGACGTATGGTGTGCACTGTTCAACACACTGATGTTGACAAGGATTTTGTGTAAGATTCAGTCCTATTATCAAACAAAGCGTCATACTGGAATTATTGATAATCTTGGCTTCAGTTGACAGTTCAGGTGACTGCAAAGGAATGATTTTTAATTGACCTTCTGACCATTCACTTTTTAGGAATAACATTGCTTCAGTTTCAGAAGTTACTGAGCTAAGCCTTAGCTCTATTTAGCCCCGAGTCAATGGCACTACAGAACTTTAATTAAAATGTAATGTTTCAGTAGCGTTATGCTTATGTTTTGATTACAAATAATTGGACCAAAATAGTGCTTCAGTAAGAACAGTGATTAATACTGCATTTAGTTTGCTGAGTGATCTTTCTTCCTCACATAGTGTATTTTGTTACTCCACCAAATTTTGGGAAATAGGAAAATAAGGTTGCCATTATTAGAAGAGTCAGGAGTGAAGTTGAGTCTGGACATGATCTCTAACATATTTTCTCAGAAGTTGCTTTGAAACATTCAAAAAAACAGCTTTTAAGTGGTTTTGGTTTTTGTTTTTAAATTTACACCTTTTGTTACATGCCCAAATTAAAGAACCATAAATTGTGAAAGCAAAGAAACAGGTGTTTTTAGTAATAAATAACTTACAAGATTTAGTTTTAGTTTTCTACAGGTGCATGCTCTTGCTTGTAATTTTTCTTCCTTTTAACACAGTAGAGAAGACTTTAGAGTAGAAAACAATTTCAAGAAACACACTGCAGTCTCAATTTTTACTTTTTCTGGGGTTTTTTAAACCTACTTTTGTAGAATTGCCAACGCCACTCCTATCCCAGGAGACTTGCTGCGAGAAAACACAGATGAAGTGTTTCCTGATGAACAGCTCAGTGATGGAGAGAATGGTATTCCAGTTGGTGTCTCACCAGAGAAGCTACCTGGATCCCCTGGGCATCAGCGTCCTCAAGAAAAAGATGTTTGGGAAGAAATGGATGCAAACAGAAACAAAATAAAACTAGGGATCTGTAAGGTACTTATGAGTTTGCATTTTGAAGACCATCTTTGAACAGTTTGATGTGCTTATAGTGCACATAAGATATAATTAATAATGCAGTCTTACTAATATTGATTAGCCAGAATGGCCTAAGAAAACAAGGTTTATGGTAGAACTAACGAATTATTAGAGGGATTTATATACTGGAACAAGCAGACAAGCTTTTAGGCTTAGTCTCACTATATCAGGTCTCTATGATGAATAGTACATGGCTGATAGTTTGAGATTCTTTGTACTTTATTCATATTCCTGTTCTTCAGACATGATTTTGATTCTTGCTCACTGAATGAAACCAAAGCAAATTTCCTGCATCATGCGTTTCCTTGCATGTGGAGAAGTTAGGTACCGAATATACAAAAATCAGCTTAATGTCAATCTTCAATGACAGATTGGCAGCGTGATTGGCAGTATCCATTTAATTCACTTGGTGTTTTGGTCTCTATAAGATATGATGCCTTGGTACCAATCCAAAGAGGTTCATGGGCTAGTCTTTAGAAGAGAATATTGTTTAATCTTGAAAAGTGGCCTCTGAGAAGCTCCTGTCTTGCTTCCTCAAAATTACAGTATTTCGTACTCGGGCAAATACAGCCCTCTTTCTTGATATAGAAATGTTTTGAATATGAAGAAGGATCTGGTACTGAAATGTTCTTTAGCTAGGAGAGCTGTCTAGTATTGAGGCTGTTACTTCTTGTTTACTAGAAAAAAATGTATTGTGGGAAAGATTAAGGCATGGTGCCTATTTTCAAATGTGCTTATTTGTTTGGATTTTACCAGAGAGAAAGGAAATTGTTCTGCTTTAAACAAAGGCAGGTTCTATTAGTTATACCTGTTTAAGATAAGGATTATCATGATTTTCTGGCTCTAAATCATGTCCAGTTAGTATGCAAGATGAAAGGCAATTGGACTAAGACATAGTTCTAAGTCGCAGAAATAGCCAGTAGGTTTAGTGTATAACAGTGTTATGTGCTCCAGAGAATCATAAAGACAGCTTAGGAGCTAATTTCTCTTTATAAGAGCACTTAACTGTAAAGCAGACTGAAGATGCTATTTTCAGTCTTCTTTATTAAAGATGTGGGTTTCAGACTATTAAAGAAAATTTCAGAGATGGGTGTGAAATATCAGAGTAAATTTAAGTGTATTGCTGGATTTTTGAGACTCCTTTTCTCAGACCTGCCCTGAGCTAGTATGTTACTAGTGTTTTGTCTGTGGTAGGTGCATGCTGCAGAGCATATCTAAACTAGCTTAGCTATTGCATGAACTTAAGGACCATTCCAAATACAAATGTGCTTATCACAGGCTAAAAACCTGGGTGGTATTCACCATGCAGTACCTTGTTTTGCTCTGTTTTGCTGCTCCTAGTGAGTTACACTTTATTTTTTTGCACAGGCTGCCACAGAGGAAGAAAACAGCCATGGGCCAGTGAATGGAATGCTTAATGCACCGAGTCTCGGTTCTCCAATTCGAGTTCGCTCAGAAACCACCCAGCTGGACAGAAATGTCCCACTGGTGCGAAAGTTACGTTCGATTCACAGCTTTGAACTGGAGAAGTGTCTGACGTTGGAGTCAAAGCCAGATACTGATAAGTTTCTTGAGACGTGGTAAAGAAATTATTTTATTCTTTTGCTTAGATCTTTTCAGGATACGTAGTCAAGACACTTATCATCTTTCCTCTGCTGTGTGAAAACCAGGAGTGGAGCTGCTGAGTTATGCTTATGCAAGCTGCAGCAGAGTACTTAGTACGTTCATAATATTGTTTGATTAATGGATTTCACCACTTGGCAGCTTCTTTAAAATAGATTAGTGCTAGTATACAGTTAAAGTCAGACTTTCACACTTGAAAATTTTTTATTTCAAGAGCTAGTGGTTGAACTCTGATGTTTATTACCTTTTTCTTCAGTGGGATACTCTTGACAGTCAGTACAACTCATCCTAAATAAGAATGATGACATCGGGTACTCTATAGAGGTAAAATGGGATTAGATCGTATGACATGAGAAGAACAGTTTACAAGAAGTGGAGTTATGAAGTAAAGCTCGAAATGCAGTTAAAACCTGCATGCAGCAGGGTTAGTTATGCCCAAAGGTGTGTCACCAATAAAAAACAATATTGATAGAAGGTAGAGGTTTTAAAATGGAATTTGAGGATAGAGGAAAGACAGATGTATGACAAAATTTTCAACCAATTTGCTTATGCGTAGAAAGAATAAGAGGAGAAGGACACAGTGAAATCTGACTGGGTACAGTAGAACCATAGAACCATAGAATCACAGGTTGGAAGGGACCACAAGGATCACCCAGTCCAACTTCTCAAGGTAAAAGTATCGTTTAAATGAGCTGAGTCAGCATCCTGCCAAGCTGACTCCTAAAACTGAGCAGTATAGGGGAATTTACCACTTCCCCTGGGAGATTATTCCAATGTCTGATTGATCTCGTGGTAAAAAAATTTCTTCTGGAGTTCAATCAGACTCTCTCCAGAAGCAACTTGTGTCCATTACTCCTCGTTTTCTCCATGTGACTCCTTGTGAAAAGGGAGTCTCCATCTTCTTGGTAGCCACCCTTTATGTACTGGTACGTGGTGATAAGGTCTCCCCTAAGCCTTCTTTTTCCAAGGCTGAATAGGTCCAATTTTCTCAGCCTCTCTTATGGCAGGTCTTCCAGTCCTCTCATCATCCTTGTGGCCCTTCTCTGGACCCTTTCCAACCTGTCTGCATCTTTTTTGTATAGTGGGAACCAAAACTGGACACAGTGCTCAAGGTGTGGTCTGACCAGTGCCAAATAGAGAGGGATAATGACATCTTTATTTCTGCTGTGGTGATGCCCTTTTTAATGCACCCCAGCATCCATCAGCTGAGATGCTGACAGTGGCAAAACCCTTCTAAATAGGGGGTTAGGAATTTGAATTTATTAGTTTGCAAGTTATGCAAAGCATAAATAAGGAATCAATCAAAACAGTAACATTCTTCTTGGAAGCATCTACTAACTGCTGCTGGAGACATCTGTTGCTTATGTTCTGCTTTGAGTCTGTGCTTTGTAGCATACATTAAGTACAGTGGACATCTGGCGCTAGCCTCATCCCCGAGTTGGTGTCCACTCACTCTCGTAATTACTTCTGCAATACATGATACATATGGTACATTAGAATTACATTTACAGTATGTGCAGATTTCTAAGACCGTCTGCCCATTTTTACTTGACATCGGTGTTACTTGTCTCAAATTGTGGATCTTTCAACCATTGCTTGTTTGTTCGTTCCAGAATACGACAACCAATTTGTATATAAATCTAGTTTTCATCTACTGAAAAAACTCAGATGTAGCTTACATTGTTTAATTAATTCTTCACTAATTCAGATATTAACTTCTTTTCTTAAGTTTGGAGAAGATGCAGAAAGACTTGAATGCTGCGGCAGAGACTCCTGTTGCTGCTGTTCCTCCTCTTTCTCAGAAAACGGCCATTTCTGCTCCCGTGACTGCCCCGCTG
>NW_010183604.1:8000-38646 GCF_000695765.1 Mesitornis unicolor
TCCTGTGACTGCCCGCATGGACCACGTTTGGCACTACGATGAAGAATATCTCCCAGATGCTTCAAAGCCTGTGTCAGCTAGTTCTCCAGAACATGCTGACGGTGTTATTAGCAATGGATTTGTAGCTGTCAACTTAAGCTCCTGCAGGCAGGAGGTTGACTCCAAGGAATGGGTGATAATAGATAAGGAACGGGACTTGCGGGACTTCAGGATAAATGAGGCTTTAGGGCACAAAACAACTGGAAGTCCCTCAGATGAAGAGCCAGAGGTACTACAAGTTCTAGAGGAGTCCCCTCCAGAAGACCAGCCCAGACAGGGTGGTGGGGCAGGAAACGGCGTCCATGCCAAGAATCAGACCTCTGAGGTGGGGTTTGTTCTAGCCATGGAGTGTCATCCTGCTGTTTCTGAACAGCTTACAGATAAATTGGAACTTCTGTCTGGAGCTGCTGGACAGCTTCTTGCAGCCACCCCTACAAGTCCTATGGAAGCTCAAGCGGAAGGAGCACTCACTCCGGTAAGAGAAATGGTTGGTGTTTTATTGAACCTCTTATTTGTGCAGAATTATATGAGGAGATACTAAGGGAAAAGGCAGGGACTAAAATACAGTAGCATAGCAGAAATTCCTAGTTTGATCAGGTGTGGGACTTGATTCTTGAGGAGTGATCTTGCATGTTCTGTGAGTGTTTACATTCTCCCATAGAAGTGGCTATTAGTTCTGCAGGTATGATCCACAGAACTCACCTTAAAAAAACCCCAAAACAAATACATGTATATATATTTCATACACACACATACATATAAGATCCTTATGCAGTGATTCCTAATCAGTGAGAGATACACATGAAAATATATATTTATTATATTTGCAGTATGTAAACATAGAATTACAATGAATGTGTAAATACTGTGCTACAGTGTTTCATGTGTTTCAAGGAAAGCCTAAAGAGCTGAAATTAAAGAGCCAGAGTTACTCGCTCCTCTCACCAAAATTCTTCTGGAATTCCCTTTGTTACTTCCTGTTTCTTCTGAATTTTCTAATGATTTTTATAGCTGGTTGCCTTTTATAAATTGTTGCTACTTCTCACTTCTAAGATAATTTTGCAACTGTTGCTTTGCTCCCAAGGTTTTCTCTTCACTAAGACAGATGGCTTTGCTTCACTGCATCCTCTTTTGGTGTTTCTCCATCTTTTCTAAAGAAAAATCTCATTTGCACGGTTTCTGAATGTTTACTTGTTTCTTCTCTGTCAGTGATTCTAAACAAAGACTTCTTTGACTTTACTTAAGGAGGAAGTGAGATTAGTGGTTAAGTGATTGGAAATCAGCTCCTGGTTTTATTTCTAACCTTTTATCAGTAGATCTTGTGTCACCTATGATATGAAGGACAATTCTTTCAAGCTTCTTTGAGCCAAGAAACCTGGCTGTACTTCTCCCTCACTTACCACCACTTCTCGTGAAAGTTACAGCCAGCTCATTATAAAAAGAACTTGCCACCAACCACTCATTTATTATAAGGCGTGGAAGATCCTTTATGGTGAGAATGAACCACTCAGTGTAATTAACTATAGCTGTAGAGTAAAATTTTAAATACACCTAGGTTTCCATAGAAAATACAAGATCATACGTCTTGTAAAAGATTTTATTTAGATATCATACTTTGTGAATTATGTAGTTTATAGAAGATTCGTTTTACATGATTCAAAATGCAGAACTGTGTTCAACAACAGAAAATTGTTGAGATTTCAAGTTGAAATATTAGTTGTGTGGAAGAGTTTTTGGTGCCTTAGAGACTTGTAAGGGTGAAAAATTAATTTAAATGGCTCAGTTGTTTTCAGTTGTTCAATATTTTTAATATTTTAATGTTAGTTTTAGTAAAATGGACAAGAAAGAGCAACACTTAGCCCTGTACAAAATAATAATTATCAGGTGTTTTTATTTTGAAAGCCATTAAAAACCAGCTTGTAATTTTGTGTGCAATTGCACTATCCCACTTTATACAAACTTGGCTTTTCTGAGGAAAGAACTATTTTACCTAAAACTGTAAGTAGAGGTGTTATAAATATCATGTGCTACCATGCAAATAATGGACAATATCTTTATCTGGAAGGGAAAAAGCTTCCGAGCACAGAAGCAGAAATAGTTATAAACAAGGTTGATTAATTATAAGATGTATTGAAAGCAACAGTGGTTGAAGTAGACACTGAGATGAGATGATATTTTAGTTTAGCTTTGAAAGCAGATAAGGGATATTTGTCATAACCTCAAAAATTAGGGAGGTGAATATAGTTTATATTATCCTGGAAGGGCAAGTAGTGCTGTGAGGGCAAGATGAACGGCAGGAAGGAACTTGTTGTTGTGAAGGTGAATCATGTGGGACTGAAAATATAAACTGAACTGGGAATAATGAAACTAGAAATTATTTGGCTGATTTAGCAACTGGGAACAGTGTGTGTCTGTGCAGTGTGTCTATTCCATTTGTGATGACAGTTTGTGGCAGTCTTCCCTCTACTTATTAGCCCTTGAAAGCCAAACAAAGCCCAGCAGGGTATTTGCGGGTGGGTTGCTCTTTCTGTCCTTCATTGATGGTATTCCACTTCATACAAGATACTTAAATATTCCTTGAGCTGGGTACCAGAACCTAGCTGTTCTTGTAGGTGAGTGCCCTGGTCACATCACAGTATGCACAGTATATACGTTCCTCTTCAGACAGTAGTTCTCTCTATTCCAGAGTCTGGTGACCGTAGGGAGCTGTTGGGTAGAGTCCATTCTTCCTGAAAGCATTTACCCACGTGAAACTGTTCTTTGAATGTGATCCTGGTTTGTGGATCAGGTGTTCTTGTTCTTTAGTAATTTTATCTAGGTGGTGCCTTCCTGACAGTGCAAATAATGGGCGAAATGATACTTTACTTTTCCGCTGATGTAATTATATTGCATCAGTTACTAAGAGCAGGCTTGGATCCAAGAATGTAAGTTTAAGACCATAAGTAAGTAAGACTATAAGTAAGTAATCAAATTACTTACATGTTACTAAAAGGGGTTAAAAACAGAAGTTCAAATTATAGTAGTAGAACAGCTTAATATAATTTCTGAAAGAGTTTACTGATTTCAAACAGCTTGAAACTCTAGGGCATGTCAGCATTCATGGTCATCGTGCTTATGAATGTACCTCCCGTATGGATTTCTAGTGACCTGCTTTGGTATCATTTAGGACAGAGTACGATGAATTAGCTTTTTGAGCTTATTCTGCTAGGTTTGTTAAATATGCAAGCAATTATTTCAGTGGTGAATGAATAAAATAGCTTTTCTCTTTTATGTATTCTTTTTATTTTTCGTTTTTATTTTGATTCTTCTTTATTCTCTCTCTATTTCTTTCAGGGCTTTATTGCTCACTATTTAAGTAGTAAGTAGTAGTAAGGATGTTACTATATGGGAAACTAAAGGTTCACATACTTGTCCATAGTTTTATTTCCTCCTGAAGGAAAGAGATTGCTGGTCTGCAGTCCTTCCATGTGTAGGTAGATGTTCTTCCTGAAATTGTGTGTGTACATGGACTCCTGTAATTGATGACAATGTAATTTCTGACCTGTTTCACACAGCATTAGTATTCTCATAAAAATGTAAAGTTGTCACAACTTGGGAAGGAAATGTGAACTCAAAATATAAGAGAAAAATGTGTATGTTGTTGGCTTGGGGATGAGCAAATCTCTGGCATTAAAAAATTACAGCAAATCATGCTATCTATTATGAAAAAACCTGCAGGTAAGAAAACCAATTTTCATGTTATCAGTCATGGTTTTCCATGTGCTACCAGCAAATACCAGTTTGATGTGGCTCAGTCATGGGCACATGGTCACATTTCTGTTGAACTGTTCAGACCTTATAGGGCATATACGCTGGCTTTATACTTTCATGATGGCTTTATGTTGACTTTGGCTGCAGGAGGAGAGGCAGTACTTGATTTGCTGTAATATCTGCTGGAATTAAGTTAATCTGTCAAAGAATTTGAACTGATCTGGATTAACGGTGAATTTATACTGGAGCAGCAGTTTGCATTATCCAGCTCTAGTTTTCTTCTCCTTCATCTGATCCTAAGAGCCTAAAGCTGGGCTTGTTGTGTTGTTGAACCACGGCCTCATTAATTTACTGTGATTGTATTGAATTGGAGTGAGCTCCATACAGAGCATACATAAAACTTTGCAATATATATTTGTCAAGCAGATACTTCAGCAAAGAAAGAAGAACAGAGTGGAAGTAATGCAATACGTCACAGCTAATTCCATTTTCATCTTCACTTTAATTTAAACAACAGTTTGCTTGGTCACACTTGGTTGACAGCCTAATACCACATGTATGTAGATATGTATGTGCGTGATTGTAGAAGAGGTTTGGCTGCGTGAATCTCTTGTTTGTATCATGTAGAAATCTTGCTGAAATTAGCATTTTGTGTCTTGAGGTACTAATGTATTTTTTTCCGTATCTCTGCTCTTCGTGGTTTTGTCTAAATATACTTGGAACAAAGAACTGCAAACTGTATATAGCAATCTCATTTACAGGTATTTAGATATGTCACCATCAGATATTTATTCAGCGCTGGAAAAGAGCTTTGCAAAGTATCGGTTGACTTCAGAGTTGTATGTCAAAGCTATAGGTTTATTAGAATCATCAGTAACCAGTTTGAAAATGTGCTTTCTCTAAAATTATTTGTTTGACTTTACAGTTTCTGTTCTTTTTCAAAATTTGTTTTATTTTCCTTGCTCTTTTCTAAATGCTTGAGTAGTTCAAGATGAAGCAGTTGTTCATAGGTTCTCCAGGCCGGTGTATCCTTCTAGCCCAATCCCATATTTGGGCAATTTCATCCAAATTGCATAGTACTAATCTTACTGATTAGCCTTGTCTGCTATGGTTGTAATACACACTGCTATAGCCGTAGTTGTACAGTCACATTTGTAAAGCCAGCAGTGGGTGTATATGCTAAAAATATGGTCACCTCGGAAAACAGTGTTGTTGCACAGATGTGCTAAGTATTTGCAAGGACCAGTCAACACTCAGCTAGTTTGTGTACGCTATGTTCTTGGAACAGGCTGTGTTCAGTTATTAAATTTGCCCTGATTGTTACTGACTGACTGAGTAAAGGTAGGAGTCAGCTAGAGAAAGGATGCTCACTAGTTTTTTAAAGACTAATGGAAAATGTGAAGATTGGAGTTAAGATACCTCTGAAATGATCAGCTTTTAGCCTGGGAGGGAATTATGAAGATGGCTGTTTAATAGATTTAAGAAAATGCATATAGGCAAGACACAAACAAGAACTATTAAAGTATTGATTTTTAAACCTTATTTTCTTCCCCGCCATGTTGTTCTCACAGCTCAACTCATCTCATATGCTGCATTTCTCCACTCCAAGAATTTCAAGTCCCATACTCCGCACCATGAGCCCTATAGCCTATCTATCCATCCACTCGGACGCTCTGAAAGAGGCTGGTTTACCAAGGAGTCAATCGGCTGAGAGCCACTCCTCCTCCTCCCGCTCAACCGGCCGTAGGCAGCTTCCTGTCATTCCCTGTGGCAACAAGCTCCCCCCTGTCATTCGCATCTCAAAAGCACAACTTCAGCAGGTGAATAAGCCTTGTCTTCAGAAAAGCGACTGCGTTGTAGCAGTCATCTGCAAAGTTTAACGTTTTCAGTTGCTCTGCACAGTCCGGTGTTAGGCATATGCTGGTCATACTGCTATACACAAGATCCTAAAAAAATAGTTTGGAAGATCAGGTTAGGGAATAAGAACGGATCGTGCTCAGGAATAAAGTCAGGAATACTCTATAAGGAGGAAGACATATTGTCCCACTTAGAAGAGGTAAAATTAGAGGAATATTTAAAGAGCTTTTACTCAGGTTATGACCTTGAGCACCAAGCATCTCTGGATGTTCTGGGAGATAGATTCACTTCCTTAGAGGGACTTTTCCCTTGAAAAAGGGATTATAAAACCTAGAAAACAGAATTTTTCTTCTTTCAAAACTGAGATTAAAGTCTCTCTTTTTTTTTATGTGTTCCTGTAATCAGAACGGGTAGATTTTGAATTTGGAACACAGATTAAAATTTGGACTACCTTAAATGATTTTGATGTAAGAAAAAGATCTAGAGACAGTCAAATTGCTGCTTTGGGAATGAGCAAATAATGAGTTGTTCCACTGCTTGCAGTACACAAAGCAAAAATGGGAATTATCAAGGGTATGGAACATGTCGCTAGAGAAAGGGGACTTTTCGTAGTTTCATACTCCCAGTTTCATTTCAGTATAACAAAGATGAAGGCTTAGAATCTAATTGAAGTCAACCATAATTTCTGCATTAGTCACAAAAATCTTGAGATTTGCCAAGCAGCATGAGCTTGCACCGCCTGGTAAAGCAGTATGACATAGCATTAATGCATAAGACCGTAACATATCATCATCATTTTACCATTAATAATTCATTTTGAGTGTGTTTTGTGTTGTTTTTTATTTCCAGTGTATTTCTCAGTATAAATATTCCTATGCAAGAGACTTTTTTTTTTTGTTTTGGTCAGTGAAGCACGCACAGGAGTATTGATATTAACAGTAAGCCATCAACACTAGCTTCTTTCAGACTTTCATAGTATCCGTGGTAAGTGACAACAAGGCGAACAAAGTAGCTAGCGTACTTCTGTCAGCATTTTGTCTGTTAACTCAAAAAGCGGTGGTTTTTTTTGTCTTGCAACTCCTGGCTGCTTTTTATCTGAATATCAAAAAAATTAGTTCTGTCCTCAATGTATGGATGCAGACAAACAGTAGCTCCCACATGGTCAGTTCTGTGAACTTGATGGGATACCAAAATACCACATTCCTCATGGTAACTGGTGTATTGACTGCGGAAAAGGACTTAGGAGAAATGAACTCATTAAAAGCTTCAGTGTTTTTCAGATTAGTTTGTATCCCAGAATGCAAAATTACCTTTTTTCCCCTGTATATCTATGATTTAAATTTTCCAATCAGAATGTATTGCAGGTATAATTAGCAGACTGCTCACAGTACTCAGAGAAGGTAGGTTGGCACAGAGGGTCTTCTCTGGCTTCCTTAGTACCCAACAAATGAATACCACTGCAATATTAATAGAGGCTGCAGAGTGATTGACTTTCTTGTCATGCGAAGAAGAATTCGTATTGTGCCAGGTGCTGCTACTGAGTGAGGATTACATATAACATTCTCAGCCTTTTCTTCCTTTTGACCTGGTAAGTCCCTGACTGCTGTGTCCTCTGCCCAGGCTGTGATTTTGAAAGTCTTGACTCTGTTGAGGATTTAACTTCCAGTTTTTAATTTGCTATGAAAATTACAAGCATGTGATTCTTTCGTTCATTCCAACAATGAAGGCCTTGTGGCCTCACTGAAGAACTGAAATACTTTTGCAGGTCCTTCCCTTTCCTATAGTGCAGTAATGTTAGTTACTTAGCAAGCTAGAAGTTCCAGCAGCATGAAAGATGAATATGCATGCTAATAACCTAAAGCTTTTTGCCAGTTAAATATTAAAAAGAATTTTAATATCGTTCTGTATTCTGTATAAATATCTGGTGCTGAATATATTTTCGTGTACTTTGTGCTGTTTGCATTTTGGTTCAGCATTCATAACTAATGAATTGCAGAGGGCTCTGGGCTGCTGGATTTATTTTCACATATTAAAAAAATAAAAAATTATGCATTTGTTCCTGATACTTTCTTTCCTTGTTGATGAGTAGGAGTTCAGGAACTGTAACCTGCCTTCCTCCAGTTTGACATCAGATAGAGGTCATTAAATTTCGGTATATTCTCTGCTTAGTAGTGAAGAGAGGGTATGTAGAATATAGGCCTACCTTTACTTGTTCAATAAAGAGAACTCCTCTCCTGCCATATGTGTATTATGGAAGAGAATTGCAGTATTTTGCTTCAACTCTATTATTCAACTTGCAGCACAAAGAAAGAGTCTGGCAGCATTAGAGCTGACAAAAATCAGAATGAATTCTTTGTACTTGAATCTGAAGAGTGGGGCCAGAGTGCTGTTAGCATCCTTTTCCTCTCTAGCATGTTCAAATTGCACAGCGAATCATAGAATGTATTGGGTTGGAAGGGACCTTTTAAAGATCATCCAGACAACCTTTCTCTTTTTTTTCTGTGAGTTTTTCAGCCAGATAAGTTCTCTGAACTCTGCTCATTAGAGGACTGCATAGATTGTTGTATGAGGTCAATGGAAAATTTGATGTGAGCACAGCAACTACTGGGCAGGGCTGTGTTTGAGGACACTGCTTAGGTAGATATCACACTGAATGTGTAACTGTGTCTTGAGAAGCAATCAAAACCAGTGACCTCAGATTTTGATCTCTGTGGTTTCTCAGCTCTTGTTCTTCAGTAAGATAGTGAACACCTCATCTGTCTACATCAGCCATCTGGAATACTTCTAAACTGGCTGCTATACAATAAGATTCAGCCTTTAAAAAAGGCGGATTCCAGTGTTGTGTGTCATTCTTGCATATTTTAATTTGCTTAATGAAATATGTATTAGGGGATTAAGTTTAATTTAATGATTTTGTGGTTATTCATTGTGTTAGGGAAGGATAATTTGTGTCTCTCAAGCAATCGGAATTAGTTGGCACTTATACGAATGTTTTTGTTTTATGTCTTAACTTTCTCAGTCTACATTACTGCAACACTTTAAAAAATATTTTACAGTTATATTATTAGTTACAAAATGCTCTGAGATCTTCCCACACGCGATGCTATGGAAATGCAAACCATCATATGCACGTTAATATCCAAGAAGAGAAATAATACACTGATATGAGTTGAAAAATTTACCTTAATTTTTAAGCATCTCACTGGAGTTCAGGGTTCTATGAAAGAATCAGGTAAGACTTCATGACATGTTCAGGGGTTATTTAGAGTGTATTTCCCTTGTAATTGTCATTTTATTTTGGATGCTTTAGGTTTATGAGCCAAGAGTGCATGTAAATGTTGTAAATTTTGCCATTTTTTATGAACTGATTTTGGCAGGATTCAGTAGTCTGCAATAGCAAGAGATTAACATTTACATTGGTTTTCACACTTAACAGTCCCTTTTATAACCACAAATAAACAAAACCCCAAAGATGCTCCTTTTTTTACAGTGTTCTTTTAGAATCACTTTTAATTTGT
Source organism: Mesitornis unicolor (assembly GCF_000695765.1). Lineage (NCBI taxonomy): Eukaryota > Metazoa > Chordata > Aves > Mesitornithiformes > Mesitornithidae > Mesitornis > Mesitornis unicolor. The sequence continues at coordinate 17,165 of NW_010183604.1, forward strand.
CAGTGACATTAACTTGAAGTTGTCCTGTGCATTAGGATTGCCTTAGAACTCAGCTGATTAAAACTCTGGTTTAGCATTGTGCCTATCCATTAAAAATGTCAGGAATGGATATAATTTGTCCATAATCCTCTTCAGAATTTCAGTTTCAAGACATGATACATTATCAAATAGGTGTGTCCTGGAAGAAGAAGAGGGAAAGACTTTTATATGTTCAGTGAGTCTGTTTTCTCACCGCTGCCATGGTTGAAGTTGGCTGTAGCAAAAAGGGTTCTGATTTTATGGTTTACAGAACTGTTGTGCCCCCCCTGTTCCCTATCCAGATGGAAACTATGTGGAGTCAGCATGAGGTTTCAGTTAGGTTTTTCCCAAGAGGTTGCTCGCACTCTTTACAACATTGGGTTTACTCAAGGTAGGAATTTCAAGGAGTTAGTCCAGCTCACAGCTACTGGAAATCTTTCATATACAATAGATTTGATTAAGTATGGAAAATGTGAAGAAGCTATACCATCTTATTCGTGACAGGGTGTCTGTTAATAACTTAATTTTTCAATAAATTTTAGCCTGAAAATTAAGTTTCTGTGATGTCACAGCTTTCACTCCTCATCAGTGAAAGTATATGTTTGGTAATGCTTATGACCAGATTCAAAGGCAAGCTGAGATGCAGAATTCTTACTGTTTTCAGTTGTTATGTTCTTGAAAGGCAATCAACATATGATCACTGCTACAGTGTCATTGTTTTCTTCATGAGTAAGTTTTTCTGGAGTATCTTGATTTTTCTTACAAAACCACATAGGATAGGGAATAACAGGAAGCATTCTTTTAGAAGAAAAAAGAGGATGTCTGGAAGACACACGAGCTCACAGATTACTCCATCTTTTAAGCAACTGGATTTTATATTGATAATAATGTTACTTGAACAGTTTTCATCTACACACTCTCTAATGCAAACAAGTTAAAAGTTTTATTCATTGCTTTTATCCAAGAGGCAGAGGCAATTGCTTAATAAGTAGAAATATAAATGCTGCCTCCAAGGCTTAGTAGGGCCTTTCATCTGAAGGAGAGAAATTCTTCAGGCGTGTTTTTTATCTGCCTGTGGTGTAAAGAATAATTAAAAATTACAGCATGTTAGGTTAGCTGTGCTTTCAATGGAAACTTCCCAGTTGTAAATGAAGGAATTAACAGTTGAGGACAAGCAGTCAGTGTGAACCTCTTATTTTTATTTTTCAAATAGTGTGTTGCCTGCAGAGAACACATCCATTTTTAGTGACAGAACCTTCGGCTGTTCTCCTTCTGCAGGTTTCTCGGTCAGAAGCAGCAGAAAAGTCATAGTGAAGGTCAGGACATAAAATTTGCCTTGCTAATAGTGTCCACATACACTGATAATATAGGGATGAAAACTATAAAAAAGTTACTTATTGTTGGTCATGTTCATGTTTTCTGGAATCCAAAGTACTTTTAAGATTACCAAAATTCATAACCACGTGGTTCATCTGTTCTTGTCTGTCCTTGAAGTGGTCAATTAAAAAAAAAACCACAAAACAAATTAAAAAAAAAGCCAATCTTACTCCAAACATGTGTGATTTAGTACATTTTTCTAGCCTTATAATTTCATTAGCATAGAATAAGTAAAGATGTTTCAGGAAGGCTAAAATGGGCTGTGGGATTTCCCACGGAGAGCTCTGGTGGCAACAACTGTTTCCATGATGACAATTCATACAGTAATTTTCTTGAAATAAAAAGGAGGCTATAATTCAAGGCATAATGCCCAAGGACTAATGATTATTTGCATGTAATTAAGGTACAATTAATCTAATTAATCCAATAAATACATATATAATTGCAGATATTCTCTATAATATTATCCATAAGATAATCTTTATATATTTAGCTCTTAAAATCTTTTGTCTGCTAAAATTAAAATTGCATGATACTACTCCAACTAGAATTACAGGAAATAACCTCTTTCTTTGGAGCTGGTGAATTTATCAGCATCTTAGCATTTTCTCCAGGTTAGATAGATCTGTCATATGGAAGGAAGAAAGAACTTTTTAAAATGGGGGAAATAGGAAAACCACTAAAATTAGGACAAGCCTTGAGTGCAGGTCTAGTATGCTTAAGATTCTGCCATGTAATTTTTGAAAACTGGTTCGGTTTGAAATTATTATTTAAATCACTTGTGTTTGGCAATTTGACACTATTCGTCTACATGTGAACCACAGGTAGATCACAGAATCCCAGAATCCCAGACCGTTAGGGATTGGAAGGGACCTCCAAAGCTCATCCAGTCCAATCCCCCTGCCGGAGCAGGAACACCCAGATGAGGTTACACAGGAAGGCGTCCAGGTGGGTTTTGAATGTCTGCAGAGAAGGAGACTCCACAACCTCTCTGGGCAGCCTGGGCCAGTGCTCTACAAATGTACAGCTGCTCTGACCACTTCCAGGCAGCTTCTAAACACAGAACTTGATATATGTAAAGAGCTCAGAAGCTGGCTAAAATGACACTACCTTATCGATATAGCAAATCTTAATAATACCAGGCTAGCAACAAAACAGAATCAGAATAAACTGATAGTGCCTTGGTAAGTATTTTTAAGAAGCTTAAACACCTTTCTGGCAACACGTATTGTATTAGATCACTTGAGTGCTTGGATGGAATCGGCTGTGTTGTAACTGCTTCATGGAGCTGTGCTTTACGTTCATTATTGCTCCTGTTCACAGAGGCAAAACTGTGTAACTTAACAGGCTGCCAAAAGTTTTAGGTATTTTGTTTTTAAAAGATAAGCTGGATTCTAATTGCATCTTTGTGTCTGCAAACTTTGCAACTGTAAAACCTTGTGTGCAGAGGCAAGAATATATAAAAACAGTGTAAGGAAAGAGAAGGGCCCTTAGTATAAATAAAGCTCCTATCTCTAGAAGTGTGCTTATAAGTAAATTGAACGTAGGTAGTTCTTTATGTGCATTACACCTACTGTTGGTAGTAGTGCACTGTGGGCATGAGAAAACCCATAATGCTTTCAAACAGAGCCTGACAATTCTGATGAGAGATTTTAAGAAAATTTTAATCTGGATTTCAAGTTTGAAAATTAGATTTTATGTGTACGGTAATTAGAATTTGTATTAAAACTATAGATGCATGGTTTCATCAGTAGTTCTGGTATGTTTGATTAATCTATGGACATTTTAGTGTTCACAGATTGAACATAACGCAACTTGTGAGCGTAACACAACTGTGGGCAATGTGCAAATATAGCACCCATCTTATACCTGGACAGAACTGGATTTGATTTATTACAGCATATGAATGGATGGATTCGGTGTCTGACTGGAGGATCAGAAGTCAGGAAGACTCAATTTTTGTTTGGTTTGGGTTTTTTTAACATGCTGTTGGAGTTTGTTGGGGTTTTTTTTAGAGCATTGCTGTTTTGAATGTGAACGATTGTTTTACCTTTACAGAAAAATAAAAAATATAGCTGAAATTGTATGTATAATTAAGGTACAATTAATCAAAAATAGCAAAACTGAAGCGTAAATATAGCACAGCAGTAACCTGGAATGTAGGCAGTGGCTCATAGGAATCAGACACAGACAGAAAAAACTGGATTATTTGAAATCTGTACATGAATATTAGGGCAGATCTTATGTATGAATTCCCTGGATACTTCATCATGACCCTTTACTGAACTGATTCATTGGAGAGGAATAGTCAGAATTAATCTAGACAGTAGTAGTCAGACCCCAATATGCATAAAAAGTGGTTTTAATGTGATTGAGAGTCTCTGTGGATGCCTTTTTTTCATGACAAAGAAAGACTGTTTACTTGGATTGAACTTGGGGTTAGAATAGAGCATTTCAAACGGATTTTTCAAAGATACAGTGATTAAAAAAGAAAGTAGTGGTCCTGAATAACAAGATATAATGTGGCTTTGAAAATGGGAGTTCAGGGTTTTCCCGAGGAAGTATTAGTTTGTGTTTTTATTGTTTCTGAAAAGTGCATGAATCCTCTCTGTAGGAACAGATTTTAACATAGAGCTTAGCTTCAAAAAGATCATTCAAGAGTAGTAAAAATTCTTTCTAAAGTAAGAGAAATACTACGCTAGGTAAATTAGAGAGGTTCAGAATACATTTTATGGTATAGAAAGAATTTCTTTAACATAAAGAATTGTTTTCTCTTTAATTCTAGTGAACTCTTTATAATATCAGTTGAGTGTTTGTGTTTCATGGAGGTAAACGTGCACCCATAATGATGGAAATCTTGTTATACAGGACTATGAAGAAAATACAAAAAACCAGAAGAAGTCAGCAAGAGTTTCCATGAAGCTCTTATACTCTCGTGGGAAATCGGAGTATATCTCCTTCACTGTCAGTTCCCATTTTTTATTTTGCAGGCTTGTTCTGTACTTGTAAAGTTTGAGTGGACAGTGTAAATTGTTACAGGTCCTGACAGATGAGTTTGGTTTCTTCCACTCAATAGTAACCATGTACTAGTTCTTGCAAAAGCCCATTAAGCTCAGCAGCGTGTGTGATTTCTGCGACAAGGTCAAGTGAAATCTGCATTGTAATGCAGCAGAATCCTGGCAATGCTGAAAATAGGCTACCACTGGTTGTCTCTTCTACCATCAGTGCATCGAGAGTCTCTATGTTTAAATCCAGATTGCAGTCTTCCACTTTCTGTTGAGTATTACATAGTCAAACTGTGTCAGAGGCTAAAGAATATGAGGAAAAAAGGAGCTGAACGTTCTATGTACAGAAAGATGTAAGGGTAGCCCCTTGATGTCTTAGTGTTTACACCAAACAACTCAATCTAATGTGCATAAACCAGAATCTAGGACTCCTCTTCACACGAGAGTGCGTTCCTCCCTTGGCCACAGAGGTAAAACTCCTGTCACTTTTGTGTGTGCTCTCTCACCCTCTGACCTCATGACTTGTGTTTCTGCCTGCAGTGGCCTGACTTCAATGGGGAAACTGAGGTGCAACTCTGTTCTGGTTTTGTCCATACTTTGTGGAAACTGAGGGAAGTGGGATTGTGTCTCTCAGGTGGAAGAGGCAGGGATGCAGTTTTGCCTTCTGTCTAAAAAATATAGTTGTGTACTTGTTAAAGACTTTACGTTTATGTGCAACTTACTCTAAGAATATCCAGACTAATTTAAAGTAAGAAGGCTACCTGTTCGGCTGGATCTCATTTCCAAGTGGGTTACTTGGTAACTGCAACAATTTCTGCTGAGGTTTTTTACTAATTACACTTCTCTGTCTTGGGATGATAGAGTATTTTTTAGAAATTATCTAGATGTAAATTATGAAGTTTGGTGTTATTTGAACATTGTGATTCATAGGAATCATTACATAAAGTATCTTGAAGACACGGAAGCAAAAGCGCTATTTAAAGAATGCTATCTGTATAACATTCCTGAGTTTCTCACTTTTCCTCCTCTGATTTTTCCACACAGATGACAATACCCAGACCTTCAGTGGCATCCACACAATCTGCTTCGGAGAGCTTTCATTATGGCCACCAGCTGGAGAAAAGAGAGCAGGATGCTCAGTCTGTGGAACACACCGCAGAACTTTCCTCTCCAAAGGAAAATCTGCCAGGGTTGGTTGTGACAGAAGATGCACTTCCAGCTCGTGCCAGCAGGCCAGATTTGGTACTTAGTATCAGCCAAGAGGTGCTTGACAGGGAAGGACTTGTCAAAGAGTGTGTCAACATCCTAGACTGTGGCCAGAAGGGCCTACCTGAACAACACAGTGGGACTCAGGAAGAGAAAGAACTTGAAAATATGCCGGTAGAGGAGGGTGAGGAGGAAAGGCTTCCAGTGGTTTCTGAGGATGCCATTGAAATGCTAAGCAAGGAACAGAATTCTTTGCCAGGAAACTCAAAATCTGCAGAGGAAGAGCCTCTAACGAATACTGAAGCTGCTGAGGAATCAAAGCCAAGGCCTGTCTGTTTGGTGCCAAATCAAGATGAGGTTCTGAAGTCGGTAGCACCTAAAACATCAGAATTTTCTCCCTCAAGACCTACCAAACCACATATTAATAGACAGGCAAGCAAAATAGCACCAGTTCAGGAAAATGGTTTTCATTCTAATAAGGAAGAAGTCCATATTCAAGACTTGAAATGCCACCAAGTGGCCCTTACTGCTTTTTTGCACCAGGAGGACAAAAAAGAGAAACATGCTCCCAGAAATGGAGAGTTACTCCACTGCATTTCAGAAAATGAGAATTCTCATCGGTCTAAGAAGGACTTGGGTAAATCTCCTTTTGTATTCAGGCAGAGCCGGATCCCAGTTCTAGCACAAGAGATAGACTTAACGTCAGACTCCTCTTCTCCTGTTTCAGCAAAGGAAAAGCTTCTTCTAAAAAAGGCTCATCAGACAGACTTGGTGAGACTACTTATGGAAAAGAGACAGCTCAAATCTTTCCTTGGTGACCTCTCAAGTGCCTCTGATAAGTCACTGGAGGAAAAAATGGCTGCTGCTCCAGTACCGTTTTCTGAGGATGATGTCTTATCCTCATTTTCTAGATTGACACTGGACTCTCATTTCAGCAAGCAGACAGAAGATAGCTCTTTATCTCCAAGCAGCCCTCAGTCCAGAAAAAGCAAGATTCCAAGGCCAGTGTCCTGGGCAACCACTGATCAAGTCACCAGTTCAAGTTCAGCTCAGTTCCTTCCTCGGCCACCACCAGGAAAACCGCCTGCTAGACCTGGAGTAGAAGCTAGGTAATGCAGAGAAAACAGAGTTTTTCAGGTTGAAAATGGATTTGAGCTGGACTGTAGTAACTATGCAGTATGTAATCCTGTAGAGGTTCCATCCTTTAATTTTTTTAAAATGCTGGGCTTCAGTTCTCTGAGAAACCTTAATTGTTGGAAAATGAATGAGGAGAGGCCGTTACACAAGAACGAGCCTGCTTTACTGTTAAACCATATACATCAATAGATGTGTATTCAGTATTTTGAAACCTATCTATAACTAAACCTTTACTTTTTTTTCTTTTTAAAATGGGGTTGCTTTTCTGGAATGGTTGATTATTCACAAACTTAAAGAAATCTAAGACTCTATCATAGAATCTATCATATCCAGTCCTTCTGAAAACTAAACTGTTCTTATTGTAGACATTTAAAATGTTTGGGTTTGGAGATTCCAGCTATCAGTACTGAGTCAGTTATCTGTGCTCAGGTCATGGCTAAGTAAAAACTCATTAAAGGAGGGCAGAGAGAATCCTAGAAGCCCCCCTTTGTCAATTTTATGTACAGACAACCACAATCTAGTTTTTTCAGTGCCTACTTTACCAGAATAAGGAGAACTGTTATACAGTAATGTGAAATCCTCTGAAAGAAGTTGTGGTGTGCTTTGTCATCCCTTAATGTTTTTATAGGAGTGTATTGATAGTGTGCAGGAATTGATGTACCCCTCTGAAACAGAGGCAATAAGCACTGCTCCTCAGTGCACTTCTTCCAGCACCATCGTGAAATTTCAGTAATCCTGTCAAAACCCAGGCTGTTCAAGTGAGTGAGCTTATGCATATATAAATACTGTGTTGATTTGAACAACATAGAATCCAAAGCCTAGATCCAAACAACTCTACCTTACAGGAGAGTTCAGCTCCAGATGTCTGTTCTGCAATGTAAACTCATCCCTAGCTTCTAGTGATACTGCGTTTCTCTATGAACTTTAGTGAATAGATAGGAACAGAAATAATCTTTCTTAATTTCTTCTTAAGGTTACGGAGATACAGAGTCCTAGGGAGCAGCAGCTCGGACTCAGATCTTATCTCTCGTCTGGCTCAAATCCTGCAGAATGGATCTCAAAGACCAAGGAGCTCTACCCAGTGTAAGAGTCCGGGATCTCCACATAGTCCAAAAACACCACCCAAAAGCCCTGTCATCCCCCGACGCAGTCCCAGTGCCTCCCCTAGGAGCTCTTCTTTACCCCGTACTGCCAGTTCTTCTCCGTCCCGGGCTGGGAGACCCCATCACGATCAGAGGAGTTCATCCCCACATCTTGGGAGGAGTAAATCACCTCCTAGCCATTCAGGCTCCTCATCTTCTAGGAGATCCTGCCAACAAGAGCACTGCTGCAACAAACCAAGCAAGAATGGACTGAAAGGATCTGGCAGTTCCTTCCACCATTCCCCAAACACTAAGACTCCCACAGGAAAGAGCAAATCAGCCACTAAGCTTAGCAGATAAGAACTGGGCCTTGACAGGTATAAAGCCTCCTCCTAAATCTGATGCATGTTTTGTCTGTGTACTGTGTATTAAAAAAAAAAATAATTGAAAAAAGTCTATTAAAAACAATGGTGTTGAATCTGCGCTTTTTAAAGAAAGTAAGCATCATAAACTCTTCATGAGAAAGCATACTGTGTAAATAAGTGGCCAGGAATTGCCTAAGAGTGGGCAGCAAGCAGATCCGTGAGAGGATAAGTAAAGGCCAGGATAAGAATGACTAGGTAGTCAAAGAGGTGCAATTTATTTAAAGTAAAAAAATATCTTGAAGGTGAGTGTTTTACAAGAGTATTTATTTCTATGGTTTTAGTTTACCTAGCTAGAAGATTTGGCCTAATTACTTCAGGCCTTACAGACTCAAGGAGTATGTAAGAAAACCTGAAATGGTTATTCCCAAAATGATGTAACCACTTGGGAGGCCAGTACTGCTCAAGCATGTCTGCAATTTTAGAAAAGCACACAGTTCAGAAGACGATGGTATTTCTACATGATAGGTCTCTTCCATTTCTTTCCATAGGTCTCTTCAGAGCTGCACACATCTCTGAGTCACTCAGTGCTCATCTTGTCCCCTATCTACCATGGCACAGGTTTTTTTACCTAAAGAAGTATCATATACCTTGCCCCTTCTTGACACTGATGGCATTAAAAAAATTCATATTAACATTTGCCAAGTTGTCCTTCATAGCTGTATTATTTAGAAATTTGGTTAGTACTAATCAGGAGCCAAGAAGCTAATTCTCAGTTCTAAATCCTACACTTCTTTGGGAGACATAATGGGTTCTTTAAACCACGTTCAGTAGAATTTGGAAAAGAATTCCTGTCTAGGAAATGAGGGGAAGGAGGAGATGTCTGCACTTCACTGCATGTTGCAGATTTACAAACATTTGCAATGTAACTTAGAAAGCATGTTAGAAAACATAAGTACCTCTTTTCCCTTAACTGCAAAAAGAACCCTTGTTATTGCTGGCTTTTGTTTTATCGTTAGTTATGGATCACTTAAACTACTGATCTTACTGTGCAGAGATGGTTACCAGCCAAGATTGGCTTGTTTTGTTCTATAAAAAACATGGAAGATGGAACAAAGATGAGGAGATTGTTTGCTTCATGAGCTTGGTAGGTTACAGGTGACAAATACACTTAACACCCTTACAAAATCTGGCTAAGAATATTAGTCACTAAAGCAAAATATACAGAAACAATCAAAGATGGTTTTTTTTATGTTGGATTCTCGTCATTCTTTTGCCCAGTTTTTTGGTTTTTTGATAGCCAAGCTTTGTTGTCTGTCAGTAAAGTCCATGGTGTCTAAGTCCTCCAGCCTTGTTTGGTAGTTCAGTCATTTCTTGTGCTCTGCAGGAGCTCTGTAGGGAACACAACGGTACAGCACCTTTTGCTATACTTAGAAGAGAATAGTGGGTTAGAATGGTAACACACAAGAATGCAAGCCTGAGAAAAAGATGCAGGCAGCTCTCCCTGATTGTTCCTGTTGTGGGGACGCTGGATGCGTAGACCATAGGAGAACAGTCCGTTACTGATCTGCTTGCTGTAGTCATTTGCCTCTCCAGCCAGCATCTGTGCTTTTTTATTTAACCTCTGCCAAATGAATACCTTTGGATTAAAAAGGGAATATTTTGTCTCTGAGCTAATACATTCTAATGCTGCATTAAAGCTGCCCTGAAGCTGCACTGACTTTCACTTGCTTTGTCAGACTATGTTGATTTTGTTTTTCTTTTATTACTATGAATATGTATATTGTTTCCCATTCGTAATGTAGCACAGTGTGGAACCTTAATTTCATTCAGGTTTCAAGCACTACAGATGAATGCAATAGGTAGGTTATACCTGCTTTTTTCTGACGAAATTGCACCATTGGAAAGTCCTATTCCTTTGTATTATATTGTATAATAGGCGCTATACCAATAATTGCATGTCCTCATGGTAAATTATATAATATAAATATTTCTATACATACATATATGTACATGCTTATATAAATTCATTCTTTCTTATTTTTCATTTGTAATTTATGGACCACAAATAATACGGTTCCCTTTCGGTTAGTTGCTGAATACTTTTGGCGTTACATCTTCTCTTTTCCCCCCAAAATTTCTGGAATGCACAAATTCTAATAGCCTTTGTATCTTGGTACAAGATTGAAGGACTGCTGATTTCTCAACCAGCCAATGTTTTGTCTTGGAACTTGCCTTTTTTGGTTATAATTTTTGTGTGTGCGTTTGCGTATGGAACAAAAAGCAGAGACTCAAAGGTATTTTTATTTTTGATTACAAACAGGGCTTGTGGTTACTCATTTTTCTTTCATAATGTGAGTTCTTAATTTTTAGGAATGCTCGTCATACAGGAGCATTCCTATATGAATGAATACTTAACAGATGAATGTGACAACAACAAATGCCATCTTTTCCTTCCTGTTTTCCTCGTGTTTTCTTACGGTTTACCATAAAGAGAGTTTGATCCCATTGTGATCTTCTGGGCACTGCTGGAATTATTTGTTAAGGTGGTGTGGCAGCCTGGGATTATTTTCCCTCCCCTCTCCCTTATTTCTGAAAAGCATTTATTATGGTCTTGCCAGCTTATTCCTACGTTAACATGGTCAGTTTTAATAGGTACCAACTTTATGCATCTTTGCCTGAAATGCTGAAGTTGAGGTGTTTATCTTTTCTCTCCAGTGTAGCAGGATCCAGAAACAGGTAATTGCTTTCCAGGTGAGAAAGAATATAACACCTAAGGATTTTTATGCCGTCTTCGAAGTACAGACTTGTCCATTGTTACACATTGCTATGTAAAATAAATCAATGCTGTAGAAATTCACTTGTACTTGAACTACTTGCCAATGTGAAAATAGTAAACTATGCCAAAACGGAGGAGATACCAATTGCGATTGATGACCCAGGCTTCTTTCGGTGCAGAAAAAGGTAGAAGGACTCTATATCCCCAGCTGCTTTTTGCTGTGCATTCAACAGGATCTAGTGAGAAAAATCATAACAGATATGAATGGAGTACTTGTGAATAATCTTGAACCACCCACTCTTCTGGAGTTTTTATTGCTTGATACCCTCCCCCCAGAAGTTTACAGAATTGCTTACTGTAGTATAATGTAGCAGTTGGTTAGTGTAGTTAGGTAATGGTCAGCTGATCAACTCATACATAAATATTAGCTTAATACTTCTAGAGGGCCTGTATAATCATCAAGAACTGTGTAAGCTTCAATATTTGAATATGCAACGCATAAAACCACCAACATACACGTGTGTGGCCCTTGCGCAGAGTGTGAATGAATGGTTTATGGAGGGTTATCCGCAACAAATTTTCAGGGACAGGGAAGACCTTTCTCTGTTATACAAAACAGTGACGGTTATTCTGCATCATACGCAGCAGCTTGGACAGGGATTTTAGCTGGGTAACTGTTACTGAAGGAGCTGTTGCTTTGTCCTCTTCAAGCCTCCGTGTCTTTGGAGAGCAGTACAGTGGAGCAATGACATGTAGCAGATGCAAGATGCTGCACACGCATTTCCTCTTCATGGTGTTTCCTGTGTTGTGGCCAGCACTTTGGAGCGTTTTTTAGAGAAATCGAGGCGTGAAGCCTTTAAACTAAAATAAAACTTGAAAAGACTGAAAAATTTCATACAGACTTCTTGCTGCAATACGGCATGGTATAACGAATCCAAGTTGCAACCTCAAAAATCGATGTGAATAAACCTCATCATTAATTACAAATGCCAATTGCTACTGAAGTAAAACCCTGTTAAAAGTAATAGAAGGTGTGCTGCAGTAGAGCAACACTGTCGAGCTGTATGATGCTAAGCACCTATCTAGTACTTAAGCAGGATGGGTAAGCCTAGAAAATTTCACTGCTCGAAGACAGGAGCAATATGAGGTCTTAACATACGATTATTCAGGAGGTAAACCCCTGAGGAGTGACACGGGGCATTCACTATAGCCGCCAGCCACATCCTGTCTTGGGAAAGCTGGATGGGTTCTTGCCTTGAAGTCTGCATGTTTGAGATCAAGCTTTCTTGCATACCTCACTAAACAGCCTTGGTGTAAAGGGGAGGATCTGGTCCTATATATTTAAAAATGGCTTGAAAGATTTTTCATCTGAAAAAGACTTGCAAGAGCTCTATAATTTACAATTTGTAGTATTATGGTGTTAATTATAGCTGGGAAAACAGACAGGTTTGATTTTATATATGTAAATACGCATTTGTACATAAGTGTATCTATATATACACTTATATAGATACTGTATATCATTCAGGAACATATATACATACATAAGTGTATATATACATATAGATAGGAACAGTCTCAGCTATTGCATTCTGTTTACTGGAATTAATTTGGCAGAGTGAGCCAAGGCCTCTTTTCCTTTGATTTGCTCTGATCTCCTCTTCATCTGCCATCGTTTTGCTATGCCCTAATTTCTGGTTCTGTCTCTCTTCCATATCCCATAGTCCTACTTGGGCAAAATTCCCCTAAGTCCTTCTTACTGCAGTAACATTTATACAATGCTTTACTGTAATGTTTTGAAAAAAAAATACTTCCTTTTCCTCTTTGATGAGAATGTGGACAGAGCCAGAATTACTGTGCAGACTCTTTCCTGTAAACAGAGTTTTTCCATAACGAATTGGACATTTTTGTGGAACGCTAAGAGGCATAAATTCTGGTAAGAAGAAAGTGATTATTCCAATTTCTTAAAATAGTCTAATGGAAAACGAGGGATACGTGTCTCCAATTTCTATATAGCTGTTAAATGAAAGAGGAATCTTCTGACAAGGAATAGCGGAATAAAAGAGAGCTCAAAGTCAAGGGTTTTTTCTCATTATAGGTATATAATATGTTAGTTTTTTCACGCAGGACTGATCCTGTAAGGTGACAAGAGCCATGCCTGTCTTGTAAATTCCAGTGAGCAAGGAGTTGTGTAGGTGACTTTGGTTAGCACCGTGATTCCCTACGGGGCATTCTCTGTTTGCTAGGACTGGTCAGGGAGCTATCAGCCATGTAAACAAAAGCCTTGGTGGTTATCTGTGACTCCCTTCTTCAACTGGTTCAAGCTTTGGAACAGTGCCTAGTGTTTTTATTCCTCCAGTTTTAGCTAATAAAGTAGGCAGTGAACTGAAGGGATTTGTTTGCTGGTTTGCTTTTGGCTCCAGTGTCATTGGTTGCAATTACTGCAACCTTTAACGGTGGTAAAAGGAAGTGAGGTTCGGTGTTCGGACTACAGGCAATACGTAGGTACAGGTCATGCAGTTCTTAGCTCATACAAGCAAATCACATAAACACGTGGTCACACAAGAATACCTCAGCTGTCTGCTTGAAGCCAGTCTTCCCTACATAAAACATTTGTAAAAGAGAAATTATATCAAAGTCGACCTGGATTGTGTAACAACTGTCTGGAATTGTTTTAAGATACTGTCATATGCCAAAAAGTTTATTTAATCACTTCTTTTCCTGTGTTTTAAATAATCAGGCTTTTTAATATTAACCTCTGAAGATTTTTTTCAAGGGAAGAAAAGCATAGGAGTGTATTGTTTTAACGTCTCATGTACTAACCTGGCAATGACTCTAGCCACCAGGTTTGAGCACGTAAGCTGATTTTACTCTCCATCACTGGTAACGCAGTCTCTCTTAAGAGTAACAGTGAGAAACCCAAATGTTAGCATGTGTCGTTTATGTATTTTGCTTTTGTTTCTCCTCTACATGAAGAGCTTGGATACTTGGGAATTCTTGCTATTCCTGTGCAGGTGAAACTTTCATTAAAACCAGTGTAGGGTCTTGTTTTGTTCTTTTTTCCCCCCCTGTTTAGGGAGTAAAGAAAGAAACCCACTCCATAAATATCATATTTGCAGTTGCTGTATTTTGGACTGGAAACTGCTTATTTTTATTACTATCAGGACATGACATGCCCGTTGATCTCTCCTTTCTGTAAGAATTACTGCTGAGAGCCAGCTTGTGGCCAAGATTACAAAGTGGTTTCTTCTAAAACAGTACCACAAGTGGGCTACTCATATGAGGTCCTGCTCCTCCACAGCTGCCTGTGGAGATTCAGCTGGAATTACATGGAGTTACAGATGTTTGTTTCCTTTTGAGATCACTTGATCTTTGACCTAACTGTTATAGAAAGGAGCTGTAGTAGCAGCAGACCAGCTTACTCTGAAAGATATGGTACGATTAGCTTGGTCTGCCTGGCTTCAAACCCTGTTAAACCCACGTCTGCTGTGTGGCAGGCAAGGTCGTAAGAATTTGACACAAGGCGAGGTGGGATTTTTTGGGGCTATTTCACATATTTTTCCTCTGACTGGAAATCTGGATTGGTTGCCTAGCAGCCTTCTCTGCGTCCTCTTTACGTTCCTTGGCTAGAAAGCAATATTTTGAAATCCTTCCCCCACTCTAACTTACTTTCTGTAGAGTCAGCCCAGAGACGAGTGGCAGTGCTTGTGCTAACAGATGTCAGTTTTAGAATGTGCTCCTATGAATATCCAGCCAAGTAAATTAAGGAAATCACTAGCAATGCCTTCAGACAAGTACTGAGCTTTTGAAGCTGCCAACCAATGCTTGCTCATCTAAAATCTCTGGGCAATACCACAAAGAATGAAATCTAGTCACAAAAAATATGATGTCACTCGATAAGAAGTACGATTAAGTACTCAAAATCTACAGCATGATTAAATTAAGTGGAAATTGTTCTAAGATTGTTGGTCACCACTGAGGAAGACAAACGCTGAGTCCTTCAAATTCTCTTGATCAGTAATTGCAGTTCCCTTCCCCTCCTTGGAAATCTTCTAAGCCATTCTTTTCCTTTTGATTTGCTCAGGCACCCAAGAACATGAAGAGTTAATGCTCTTGCAGTGGTCATTTGTACATAAAGTTGTAATTATTTATTTTCTCATTTGTACCATATCAAGGCTTTGTACAATGTTTTAAGTTTTTGTTTTCAAATTATTTTGTATTTTATTTTTATAAACTGGTTCTAAATAAAATATTCATTCAGCATGCAAAACTTCAATTCTTGGTTGTGTTTGTATGATTTAATTCTTTATAAAGCTTCAGTTGAATTTTTCCAATACTTTTCGCTGTTGTAACCCCGTTCTTTAAATGGGGAAAGGCTGAGGGAGCTGGGTCTCTTTAGTTTGCAAAAGAGGAGACTGAGGGGAGACCTCATTCATGTTTAGAAATATTTAAAGGGTGAGTGTCACGAGGATGGAGCCAGGCTCTTCTCGGTGACAAACAATGATAGGACAAGGGGTAATGGACACAAACTGGAACACAGGAGGTTCCACTTCAATTGGAGAAGAAACTTCTTCTCAGTGAGGGTGACAGAGCCCTGGCCCAGGCTGCCCAGAGAGGTTGTGGAGTCTCCTTCTCTGCAGACATTCAAAACCCGCCTGGACGCCTTCCTGTGTAACCTCATCTGGGTGTTCCTGCTCCGGCAGGGGGATTGGACTGGATGAGCTTTTGAGGTTCCTTCCAATCCCTAACGGTCTGGGATTCTGTGTGAAAGGGCTTTGACAGTGATGTTGTTGTTGCAAGAAAGCAAACAGCAAGTGTCCATCTGCACTACTGCAGCATGAGTCAGATGTTCAGTTGCAAAGTCGGAATGATTGGTTCAATGGGGATTTTACTAATTGAGTAGGTTGATGTGTTGTGTATTAAGAACAGAAAAACTCAACTGGCCTCCTCAGAAACCTCCCTTTCTATTTGTTTTTGCTCTGATCCATACTGTCTGTATTCAGCCAAACAGTAAATGATTGCCACAGCCAGATCAGAGGAGTTTTAGTAACAATACAGTGGATTTCAGCCTTCTTGTTCTGAAAAGCCACTACTACTTTCCCCCCCCACCACTTTTTCCTTCAAAATTGTAATTTCTTATGTAGTCAGAGGCCACTGTAAGTGATTTCTTTGGATATGATCAGCTGTCTGGATGTAGTCACTGAGCTTTTACATCTCTTCAAGAGAGCTGTCATCCTCTGTACAATGTAATTCAGTGACAGCAGAGAAATGAGCAAACGGACGTTATTACTGAACCGGCGTGGTTTGTGGTACGTGGTAATGCAGTGTTAAACTATCAGTTGCTCTAGTTTCCTCCAGGATGCTTTAATTTCTCTTTCTAGTAACACTAGGTAAACGTAGAGTATCACAATTTGTATTTGTGGTTTACGTGCCTGCATGTCTTAGTCCTCCTATGCTGCGTACGCTTTGCGCAGCAGAACAAGGTTTTTAGGAATGCCCAGAAGAATTGGCGAAAATTTCCTCTCTTTCTTGGCATTATCCCTGTTATGCCTTGTATACATGGCAAGTTAAAAACCAGCTCTGCTCCTGTTCAAATCATTGGCTGTAATTTAATTGAGCTTCATGACCAGGTCACTAGCTCTAGTCACTTATATAAATAGCACAAATGGCTTCACGTGACAGGAAACTAATTGGGAATTCATTTACTCAGTAACATTCAAAGAAAATGATGTTTCATATTCTGTTAAGAGCAGCCAGGAATTCAATGGTGTGCCTCTGGACGCTGTGTGCTTTTGGTGCTCTGAGCAGAACCATCATCTAATTGCAGAAAGGGTGCGTAAGGAAATAGCAAGCCAGCTGTACTAATTTGAAGATGAAAATAACAAATCTGTGCACTTTGTATTGGTGTCAGGTAGCTTAGTATCTTTCCTTGGTTAAAATATTATATACATCTGGATCATACCAGAAATGGAAGAGCAGTTTTGATCTGGCTCCAGTACACATCAGCAGTGCAAGTGACAGATTGAGGGGGAAAAACAAGATCAATGTTGAGGTCTGGTAGTCGTCTGATCACCAAAAAGCATTGCCTGGCTCATCTTTTTCATTCATACAGGAGATCCAGTCTGCCCACTCTGCTCATAGGATCTTGCTGTGCTTCTCTGCACTTGCACTGTAGCTTCCTCTCGTTTAAATGTGCACTCGAACATGAGAAAGCCAGCTCTTCCTAGAAATGCTGTAGTAAGTGACATTCAAGAATTAACAATAATTGAAACACTGAAAGAAAGACAGACAGGAAAGAACTGGCTGTTGCAACCCAGACAAGCTCAAACAGTTGCCCAGAAGGACCAGGTAAATTTTAGATCATATGTTGTTGATATACCTGGAATGTCACAGTAGCATTAATTGGCTTCTTTGTCCACGAGAACAAAATACAAACGAAGGGTGCCTTCTTCAGTTACAGAAAACACTGCTCGAGAGAGCCCATCTGCACTAATGGGGGAGAAATAACGCTTCCAACGGGTTAATTTGGAAAGCTTTTAACAACGTAGACACTCAAAAATCAGATTTAGAATTAGTTCTTTCATGTTTTTCAAACCAGCAATTTATGAATAAGGTGGTGATACCTGTCACGCACACCATCTCCTTTTGTTAATGTAAACCTGAAAAAAAGAGAACCTCCTCTTCTTCAGGGCATTAATCCCAATTAACAACGTGCTGTACATGCGTGTGTTTTAATTTTGTGAGATACCTGCATATTTTACTTCACCCATGATGCTGAAGGGAAAGACCTGCTGACAGTGTGACTACACTGTGTCCACATTGGATTACCCAGCAGCTGCCAGGTGTTGAGGTGTACATGTGTGTGATCAGTACACCATAATGGTGTAAGGGCGAGAGTACATTTTCATATGCTATAGTGCTCTGTCAAATCTGACTGCACAAATGACTTCTCTTACTCTATGATTATCAATGGCATCTTGGCCTGTATTAAAAACAGTGTGACCAGCAGGGCCAGGGAGGTGATCATCCCCCTGTACTCGGCACTGGTGAGGCCGCACCTCGAGTGCTGTGTTCAGTTCTGGGCCCCTCACTAGAAGAAGGATGTTGAGATTCTGGAGCGTGTTCAGAGAAGAGCCACAAGGATGGGGAGGGCTCTGGAGAACAAGCCTGATGAGGAGCGGCTGAGGGAACTGGGCTTGTTTAGCCTGGAGAAGAGAAGGCTGAGGGGAGACCTCATCACCCCCTCCAACTGCCTCAAGGGAGGTTGTAGAGAGGTGGGTGCTGGTCTCTTCTCCCAGGTGATGGGGGATAGAACAAGGGGAAATGGCACCAAGCTGTGCCAAGGGAGGTTCAGGTTAGAGCTAAGGAGGAAGTTCTTTCCTGAGAGGGTCGTCAGAAGCTGGACCAGGCTGCCCAGGGAGGTGGTGGAGTCCCCATCCCTGGATGTGTTTAAAGAGTGGGTAGAGGAGGTACTTAAGGATATGGTTTAGGGGGTAGACAGGAGCGGTTGGACGTGATGATCTCAGAGGGCTTTTCCAACCGAGCGATTCTGTGATTCTGTGATTACGTGTTCTTATGCTGCTCGCAGAGGAACAATTGGGTTGCCATCCTCTCTGTCACTTGTATTTGCTAAATTCCTGCAGCTGGGATGCTTGTGCACAATGACTGGAAAACTAGAAGCAGCTAGTCATTGCTATAGGCCGAATTTATCTATAGAACTTTAATAGTGGTAATAAATGGTTAAGAAGAGAACCTGCATGATTTGTCAGGTCACTGGGTACCATTGCAGGTGTGAAGGTTTTTGTTTTCCCTCCAGTATGGAAACTGGACATACGAACACAGCACCTCTGCTAATTTTGAATTACCCAAAGCCTTAACCATAAAAACCTTGAACACATCTTAAGAATACTGCCAGTGACAAGAGTTTCCTCTTATCTAAACATGAAAATGAGATTTTTCTTTTTCATAGTAGTGTAAAATTATTACTTTTTACTTGTTTCAGAGTTGACACTTAGCAGGTCACTTTTTGCTCCAACCCTACTCTGTCTTTCTTTCTTCCTTGAATACGTAGTTAAGAGAATGTAAGATTTTATTTATCTCTTCAATAGGTGAACACAAAAGCTTCATAAACTCTGCAAGAGCATTTGTTCTGTATGGAGCAAAGTCAGCCCCGGCCTCCTGTAATTTGTTTAACAGCAACTCTAACTTCCATTTCATGGAAAACAATACAGAAAACTTCACTCTCTGCATTTCAAATGCTGTGGTATTGATTCCACAAGCTCGCAAAGTCTAGTGAAGATACAACCTGCTTATAAGCCATATGGGGAAAAATTCTTCCATCTCAGAAACAGGCATCACTCGTCACTTACTCTGTTTTTGCTGTATTTCTATTTTAATCATGTGACAAGAGCCTACCCTAGAGCAGTAAAACAAAAAGCCTCTGAGGAGAAGGTGCGTTTGAGAAGCTGGGAATGAACAACAGCCAAGTGGAACAACGCTGTATGAATTCAGAGGGGTACATTCATGACTCAACAGCTCAGTCCTAAACCATTCCTGGAGTTAAGCAGGTATGTCAGACTCTTCCTGTGATGCCTTGCACAGCTCAGACTTAAAAACAAACAACAAAAAAAACCCCAAAACCAAAACTCAAATACAACCACCAAGCAAACGCCCCGCCATTGCAATCATTAGAAAAACCAAGGACTTAAAAACCAACTACTTCTGAGGTTTAATTGAAAAAAAACTGAACAATTTGTGTAAGACAGCTCCTGCCAGTCAGTAACCATAATGTTACTTTTTTATCCTGCTCTCATGCCTTTTATTTTCCAAAAGGTCACATTAAACAAATGACGATACAGACAAGAGTCTTAGTCAAAATAAATCTGTTGTGTTTGTTTGTTTTTAAGAGAGTAAGAGGATAAAGAAAGCAGAAGAAAATTATCAGCCAACTGCAACCGAGTTAACAAATAGGAGACTGGTAATTAGTGTTTAATGCCACCTATAGCAAAATGTTTCCCACTGGGAAAAATGTGGGAGGCAAGTCCACTTTGCTCCTTCAAAGTCACTGGCCGGAGCAGAACATCCAACAGCACCTAACACCACAGTCACTTTACATATATTCAAGTTTTTACACATCTGCAAAGCAGAAGTAGTAGCAGCCATTTGGGTGTTCTTTTTTAATGGTTCTCAGGGGGGGCCTAGGAAACTCCGAAGGACCTGGTTCTTGTGATGTGGAGCTGGAGCTGCAGCTGCTGCTTCGACTGCTGCTTCCAGCCACCTGTGCTCTACCTCTGTCCTCAGCAGGAGAGACCTGGGGGGAAGGTGGGCTCAGGTACCCAGCTGTGGTCTGAGTAGAGGTGGTGGCATACATGGTTGGACCAGTGTTGCTTTTCACATAGACGTTTTTGATAGCAACAAGTGTATGTGCCATGATGCTGAGGCTGTTACTCAGATCTTGCATGCCTTGCTGCAGCAGCTGAAGATTGTGGTTGACGCTGTCAAAGCCAGACTGAATCACCTGCATCTGGGTCCGCTGAATCTGCACTAGGTCCTCTTCAGTTATTTCACTTTGGTCTGCCTGGGACCTGCCTTTTGTTTTGGCTTTTACTTTCCCAGAAGAACCACCACCCGACGTCCCCAGAAAAGGTAGTTGTTCTTGGCTAGGTGGAACCACTGCCATGTCCTCAGAGCCTTCTTCTGGCTCTACCACCTTCACTACTATTTCTTCTTTGAGGTTCATCTTCTCCAGACTGGATTGATCAGATGGTCCAGGATCGTCATTAAACCCTAGAGGAAATGGGGGAGTGAGGAAAAGCAAAGGAGAGTCAGTGAGAAACCTCATAACCTCAGTGGTCAGTGAAATGTGTTCTTATCCACCAAGTCCTTGAACTAACACTCTGCAACTCGCACTGCGTTATCTTTGATCCTTTTACATATTACCTCCATATGTGGGAAGAAAACCATGAAGAGGCATTCACCACTTAACCATAAATTTGCATACTACAGATCCTGTACCAGCTCCTCCCCCCCCACCCCCAGAAGCAAAGTTTTAGCTTCTAAAAGACAAAGTTCATTGCAAGCTCATTTCGTGCTCTGCCATGCACACGGTAACCAGTAACAGCATTACCAAAACACTGCGACTGCAAGAAATCCCTTGGTATTGAAGGCGATCATTTCAGCGCACTAATGCGATGTCTCTCTGGCACATACAAAGTTACGCACTCGCAGCACCCTGCACTCCCTGGAACTGCGTGTTGGCCTGGCTTTTTACATTTGCAAGAATAAGTACTACAGGTGTGAACACAGGCGGCTGCCTCATAGATAGGCATCTACTACAAGATCGGGTTTACTCTTCGATGCTGCTTTGACACACTTTTGACCCTCGGCACGAAATCTGCCAGGTCCGAGTGTACACCTACACTCTGCATTCTCAAGGAGAGAAGGTGGTTATCTAAACCAGGAATTTTCAAGCGGGGCCGGTACCCGCAGCCCCCTGCGCGCAGGCAGCGGGTGGGAA
>NW_010183605.1:0-13127 GCF_000695765.1 Mesitornis unicolor
CAAGCAGGTCACCTCGTCATAAAAGGAGATTTTAAAGTCGATCTTCGTAGGGTTGCTGAATGAGTGTTGTAATGTTTCCTTTTCTCTTAGGCCATGCATATTTGTCAGCGCTACTTTCTGCTTTAGAAGGAGGTATATAAATGGTATTTCTCTTTACCAATTTCCTTAAATTTAGTTTTTCTATGCTGCTATGATTGTGAAAAATTAATTTTGGGAATACTGGTTTGTTAATTTCAGTTCCTATACCTAATGGATTTCATGTCCCTTTTTAAAAAAAATATTTATTTTTTTTTTAAATTAAAAGTTGTACTGAGTCTTTTTATCTATTTTTCTGGTTTATCCTCGTCACATGGAAACACATTTCTAAAACTTGAATGGAAGTATCCTGATACTGTTTAATGCTTTCTATGGATTTATCCACCACGTTTTATGTTACCATTTTATGGGGATTAATTCATGTTGCATATTCTTTAATTATGTGAGTTTGTCTGTGGGACAGAAAACAGCAAAAGAAATGTTTTTATCTTAAGGAATTATTGTGAGGTTTTTTTGTTTCCCTTTGCAAAGGATATGAAACAATGAAAAACTACTACTACTAAGAATATGTTACACTGTTAATATGAAGAATATAGTCTCTCTAAAATCTAGGTAGCATTTCTTGCATCTAAGTCCATATTCTATGAATCTTTTATATGACATAAAATTGTAAGTGCTGAAGTCAGGAGTGGGACAGAAAGCTACAGAGGGCAGCAGTTGTCTGTTATCTTTCCTATTTTCTATTGTAATGCTGATGAAGGGAAACTGCTTTCGGAATTCTCTTGTTCTTATTTGTATTTTTTTCTAAGTACATTTTAATTTATTATACCCATAGGTCAACTTAAAGACAGACATTAAATGGACCTTGTAAGTGAGAAGTGGTGCACATTGCAGTTGTGTAGGCATCAGAAAGCATTTTCCTTTCCGCGGTTGCCTGACTCTGACCCTTCTGTAGCCTCCTCAGCCTCTTGCCATCACCTTCCCACCAGCTATGTCTCCCGGTCTGTGCCTCTGCTGTTTTGTTATGGTTATCTCAGGCTGTAGGTAGTGAAGACCTTATTTTGCCATCCCGTCAACTTTAAAAAGTCTGGGTTGCCTGGGTTACAGATTACTCTGTGAAAAGATGGTACTTATGCGACAACCCTGGGGATCCCAGATAACCACTGGTTACCAGTTTTTCTTTCATTTATCCCATTCTTCCAAACCTTACCTGTATTTTGTTATGTTGCTTGCCACTCCAGGTGGAAGTGGACTCTGCATTGCTAACATTTTCACCTTAACTACAATCCACCCCTGCAGTATTATTCAATTCATCCTTTATTTGTAATGTGGCACCAGACCTGAAGGATGCTGATATAAAAGATGCTGCTCTTGATGCTAGAAGGTCTCTGACTTGTTGAGCTGGTGGTTAGTAGGGAGAGGGAATGTGTTTGATTTTTTTTTTCTTTAATTATGTACAGGTGCATTTGGTGAGCTGGGATTTGGATTCTGTATGTGATGAAGAAACCACTGAGAGGTTATAATGAAGTACACTGACGCTTTGAGGTGGGCCCATAAACAATTAGCTGCAGCACAGATCCTTGCTAGCAAAGGATCCTGGCTTATGGGCTTTGACAGAGAAAGAGATTTGTGCAACCACTGAGTAACTGTCTCTAAATATGTCATTTTAGCTTGAAATTTGTTGTTGAGAAACAACCAAAATTTATAGAGTAAAATATAGCAAGCAAAATGCTCCGCCTTTGCATCAAGTGCACACGGCAAATTTAAACCAGCTAAGCTAGTAATATTTATGTTCTCCAGCTTTCCCCAGGTGTTACAAAAAAACTATGCCTAAATTGAAAACCAACAAAAAAATCACATAGATTATCATAATGGAGGAAAACATTCTTTTTCATGATAGGGGCATAAGTGCATCTTGAATGAATAATAATAAATCAAGTAACAAGTATTAGCTAAAAACTAAGTCAAAGTTTTAATTAAATCCACAGCAGTTTCTATTTTTCAATGTACATGGGAAGAAGCAGAGTATGATATATTCACTCGACAGAAGAATTTTCAAGTTCCAACTGGACAGCACTTTAATTAACTTCATTTTCTCCCTTTTCTCAGCTGAGATCCCAGTTCATTATGATTCTGAATCCATCTTAAATGCAACATTTTGGAAAAGGTATCTTTCTCACTCTGTGACTGCTAAATGTTTTAGATTTTTTTCAGGAGGCTGAAAACTTTCAAACTTGGTTCTTTAAAAGTTGTGGTGGCAAGGGGGATGTGGGGAAGCCAGAGTGAAGATTACGAACGTGGGAAGTGCGTCCCATTTGAAGGCTGGCATGTAGCGCATGCTTTTAATGAAGCTACTTCTGTTTCTGCTATTTGCCAGCTGTAGTGTGACACTGGGGATCTGCTCAGTAAAATGATAACACTTGCACAACAAACTGTTTGTCCCTGGCTGGTTGACAAACTGAGAGCAGCAGTATCATTACTGAACAAGAGCCCAGAGTCTCCTCCTTGTCATCCTCTCACACTGAACTAATTGCTAACAGTCGGAAGACGGCATCTATTTCACAGGTTAAAGTTGAAAGAACTTGTATAAGCACCCGAGAGCCCAGGTCGAGGTTTTCCTCAAGTCTGACTTCATGGGTGAGGATAAATCTTCACAGGAACTTTGTGCAACTCAGGCAGAAGACTGGAAGAAAGGACCTGTCACTGGTGGCAGCCAACACCAATCCTTCTGTCCCCGCCAGTCATTGGAAATGTATTTTATAGCACATTTCAGTGGATAAAATATGCCAGGTGTTATGCATGGAGTAACAGTAATTTATCTTCTCAAACAGTTTGGATTTCAAGAGAATGGTACCAGCCAAATGGGGTTGGCCTTTGAAAACTGATCATTTTGGAAGTCTGCATTGGAAAGACAAGTGCAGTGCATGGGCATCTATGTTTTATAGCCACGACTTTATTTTTGCCTAGAAACGGCAGAATTAAGATATACAGTGTGTCAGTTAGCAGACTAATAACATCTAAACCAAGGATTTGTCTGTGAGTTTGGCACATCAGACAAGCCATGCCACAGCATGTCACATGTAATGTTAAGGAACATGATGTTTCAATTATTAAATCAAGGCTGAAACTTACAGATCGTATTTTCTTTTCCTCTGGATTTTGGTTTAGTGAGTTTCCCTTTTCTCTCTTTGTCAGAATTGTATATAGGATAGCTTGGGTCTCAGTGGCTTTTGTGAAAGCTTCTGCTGGGTCTTCTAATGGTCTAACTTATTAAGATTGTTATGGTTAGAGTTAGTGAGATCTCAGAGGCAATACTACTGCCAGTTTATTTTTTTTACTGCTTTTTGTTAATGCTGCTTGTAGTGTTACCTCTAGGACAAAAGAACAAGAGGAAGCTCTGAGTGGAGGTGTAGTTGTTTAGCTCTCTGTCTTCCTTGTTGAGACAGAGTATGGCAATGCTGCAGTGCAGAGATACTCGAGCTGGCATTAAACTAATTACGTTGGGTACTGGAAGCTTGCTAGCTAGAGCAGAGTGAAGTCCAGTATGTTCTGATTTTCCCTGCCAAAAAGCTTAGCAACTTGGGCACCAATAACGATAAACAGCAGTGTCTGGATAGGATTTTATGGGGGTTTGTCATTCTGAAATTTTTCATGTTCCCTACCATGCTACATCTGTAGTCTTTTATCTCTCTTTCCTAACTTCAAAGGAAAAAATGAAGCAAACAAGGATGACAGGATACAGAAGCTGTGGGCAATACATCATCCATCAGCAGATGCCTGGCTGCAGCTATTTCTCACACAAAGGGTCTGTGCAGTAATTTCCGTGTTAGGCAAAGCCAAATGTTACACAGAAAATAGGAGTCAAGTTGAATGAGAAGATAGGATGGACTGCATTGATCAGGCACAGAGCTCAAGCATAGTGAGCAGCAACTCAGCTGGCCCCTTTTGTCCCCCTCTACTCCATTTCCCAAGCCTGTTCTCCCATCCACCTTGATCACCTCTCTTTCACTACCACTGTTTTCCCTCAAATCAAAACACACCGTGGTTACTTTTTCCCCACAGGTTGCACTTGTGCTACCTCTGTGTCCAAACATGGTGTTTCTGATAGGGTTACCTAGCTAATCATTTAGCAGTCCCCAGTGGCCTAGAAAGGTTTCACTCTTAAAAATTTCCCCTCCATTATCTATGAGATTTCATAGAATCAGAGAATCATTTAGGTTGGAAAACACCTTTAAGATCATCAAGTCCAACAGTAAACTTAACACTGACAAGTCCCACACAACGATGTCCCTAAGTGCTACCTCTACACATCTTTTAAATACCTCCAGGGATGGTGACTCAATTACTTCCCTGGGCAGACTGTCCCAATGCTTGACAACCCTTTCAGTGAAGAATTTTTTCCTAATATTCAATCTAAGCCTCCCATTAGCCATCTTCACATCACACCCTCTTAACCATCTGTGAAAATTGGTCATTCTTCATCTGTAACACTTGTTAACTTCTTGTTTTGTGTTCTTCCATGTTCAGTAGTTTTTCATGGTCAGTTCACTGAGCTAAACCTCAAGGCATGGCCCAATCATCTGCCAGTGTACCTTCACAAAGTGGAAGGGAGAAGGTCTAACAGCACAGTCAAACTGTGGTTTGACCTGGCAGAGGCTTCCTAGAGAGGTGGTTGATGCCCCAAGCCTGTCAGTGTTTCAGAGGCATTTGGATAATGCCCTTAATAACATACTTTAATTTTTGGCCAGCCCTGAAGTGCTCCAGCAGTTGGACCAGATGAGTCCTGTAGGTCCCTTCCAACTGAAATAGTCCATCCTCTCCTCTCCCTCTCTCTTCTCTTTAGGCTGTATTTGAAGGATGTTTCTAATCAAGAGAGAGGTGAGTATCTGAAATGTGATCCCCAAAAGTGTTGTGACCACAGCAATCCTCAGTAACAACTAATGAGGTTTACAAGGCAGCTTGATCAAGTGAAGGTGAATGTGATTGCAAGTCTGTGTTCAGCTTATCTTGTGATTTGCCTGTGATTTGGTACCTAATGCCAGAACAGAGCATAAGGTTTCAACAATAAAGCATTTGTAAAGTGGCTATGTTTTCTTTGTAAATTATTATAATAGCAAATACAGACCAGAAAATAAAATTAATAGTTTCATTCCAAATTGCTGTTTGTTTTCTGTGATATACATAACATTTTAACTTTTTTTTTAATCATCAGTCTTTGAAGTGTAAAAGGGAAGAAACATTTTCCTGAAAGTCTGAAAATTCAACCTATTTTTAGTGTTTACTAATAAAGACCAGACTTCTGAAAAGTGCTGGCAAGAAGGAACAGTGAGAGAAAACAACTTTGCCTTTTCCCTCAATGCCACTTCATTTCCCTTAAACACCACTAAGAGAAAACCTAATAGTCTGCTTTGCTTGGCAAAAGAACTGGAGACCTTGCTGTAAGTTTTAATTCCTGCAGAAAGGAGACTTGACTGAGGTTTTCTGTAACTGAGCATGTGTCTTATGCATCCAGCCATTTTAATGTTCTCATGATTTTGCCTTCTCTAGAAATTGCATCCAGCACCAGAGAAATACGTTTAGTGAACTACGATGCTTAAGGCAGTGGAAGAAGAATTGATATTTTAATTAAAATAAAAATAGGAGACTGTGGACAAAAAATGATATGCAGGGCAGCATGCAATTCCTAGAAACTTGACCTACCTTAAAATTGAGAACTTAGAACTAAGCGAAATGTAAGATATTTGTATTTAGTCCCAGCCCCAGACTATGGAGAAAAGTGGTGTCCTGAAAAATAGAAACATTTTAAATACTTCAGTATTTTAAAAAACTTCTAAACACATTTGAGTTTTTAAATTTTTCTTTGTTCTTACAAGAAAAAATGAAGTAGAAGTATAAAAAGTGGAAATTCAGAAATTTAAAACTCGTGTTAAACAGTTTGATTAAAAATTTGAATACAAGATTTAGAACTTTGGCATTTAAATATGCAGCTCCTTCTGGTATCCTTTGCAGAAGGAAGTACTGGATGTGGGTATAAAATGAGGATAAAATATGATATTAATTTGCACTGAAGTAGCAAATATTCTACAGTAGTTTCAGGTCATTAATCTATCTTCCAGCTAAGGGAACTACATTAATAGCTTATGGGATTTACAGGGCAAGCATCAATTTAATGGTTCACCCTAAGTTTGGGGAAAATAGGAAAGGGCAGGATACTGGAGGATACATTATAACTTGGTGCATTAAAATCAATGGCAAAACTTTCGTGGCCTAAAATGGCCTCCAGATAGTTTTTGATTCCACTGCTGCTGCTGCACCTTAATTTCCTGTCTGCAAAATGGAAGGCATCATGTTTGCCTGACAAATGTTAAAACTGACTCTAACCCTCATAGCTTTGTCTCAAATAGGAAAATAATCTGAATTGATGTTAAGTTATATTTGCATTTTTGGAGATGGATGGAGTGAGGGTTGTTTCTTTTTTCAAGTATAGCCTCAGTCTAGAAAAGGAAAAATACTTGCAATGAATTAACAAAAGGTACCTGCAGGGTCACACAGTTTCACTTGTGGTTTTTTCTAAGCAGCTCTCGTCACTGGCGTCCTGAGTGTGATTTGTCTTTAGTCACTATGTTCTTTAAACTATAATATTTCCCTGTGCTCTGAAGCCAGGTGAGAAATCCTTTTTTGTTCCTTGCTGTTGGAGATACGGGATACCTTTGTAAATGGTGAGAGGAACACTTTACACAATTTGCAGCTCATTCATGAGAAGACTCAGAACAAGAACTGGGAAAAAATGTCATAATTTAATAGCTGAAATACTGTCTTCACGGGAGAGAGTTGTGCTTGTACAGCACCTATAAATCAGTGTTGGTACAGTGCCTCATCAGATATGCAACCTTTTTTAAGGTGATAATTCCCATAATTAGGGTATTGACCTTGTTCTATGTTGTACAGGCTTGTAATCTGTGTTTTTTTGAATGATCCCCACAGGTGGGACATTTCTAATGTGAAGTCACGCTGTGAGACACCTCTGAGTGTGCTGGGAAGATGGGTTTATAAATATTCATTGCTTTTGCAACCTTGGGCTATGAATGTTTCAGATTTTATAAGCTAAGCAGAACTGGGCCTAGTTAGAGAAAAAAACCCCAAAACCTCACAACTTTGGTAAATCCAGGTGATAAATAAAGTAGAATGTCCAAGAAAATTAGAGTTTTTCTTCTAGGCTGATTTTGAACCAACACACTAATTTGATTAGGGGAAGTACATAAGCACAATATAAAATCTAATCACTTATAACAAAATCAAGTCAGGTGAAATTTCCCCTCCCTTGGAAATACAATAACTGCTTTGCAGTCTGCTTTCATTGCTGAAGAACAAAACACCATGAGCACCATAGATCTGGTCATCTCACAGTTTACCTCCCAGGTCTGAGGAACAAGCGTGGGTGCTCTCAGACTTCCCATTCTGTCCCATCCCTTCCCTTGGTAGGACCCTGACCACTGGCTGTGGGTAAAAAAGATCAGAGCAGTGACCACATCATGGGCCTGGAGAAAAATCTGGCTCGAATTGTGTATAATGTCACTAGCAGTTTCTTTCACCTGCACTTCTGACAAGGAAGGGATGAAAGGCAGTGGGAGATCATTTAGTTCCTTTCCTACTTAATTTGTCCAGGTACAGAAGAAGGACTCGTTAATGCTTGATGTC
The DNA here is from genome assembly GCF_000695765.1 of Mesitornis unicolor. Classification (NCBI taxonomy): domain Eukaryota; kingdom Metazoa; phylum Chordata; class Aves; order Mesitornithiformes; family Mesitornithidae; genus Mesitornis; species Mesitornis unicolor. The sequence continues at coordinate 7,735 of NW_010183605.1, forward strand.
TGCCTGTGCTCTGCAATGTGATAAGGCAAAGTCCAGTCCTCAAGCTTTCTTCCTCTGATCAGGTACAAAGGTATTTGGCTTTTCTGTTTCTTAAAAAGTAGCTTTGCAGATAAATTATCTCAACCGAAACTATAATCTTATTGTGACTTCCCGTGACTACTGATGTAGTTATTATAGTGTAGTTATTATAGTGTATATTATATTGTAGTTATCAATTAATTATTGATGAACCAGGTTTAGGTGGCAGAAGTTCAACATGAACCCCGGGCGCCACTGGATTCATGCCATCACCCTACTGGAGCCTGAAAATCATAACCTTGCGCAGCTCAGAGCTTAATGGTTTGCCCATTGGGTTGATACTGATGCAACGTCATGGATGAATCTCCAAATCTCTTCACCACTGTCTATTGAGGGCCCTTCCTCCTCACCCTCTCTCTCTTTATTGTTGTGCTTTTTTGTTTGGTTTTGGTCTTTTTGATTTTTTTTTTTAACCAGGAAAGACTAGTATCAAAAGATCATCACGTTTTCACAAAATGAAATCACTGTTTCCAGTCAGCCCTGGAGTTCATCTTTAAAACAGATAAAAACCAGACCCTGCTCAATGACTTTGAAGCCTCTCCTTGTTTGTGATTTGTAAAACAGTGTGAATTTACTGGAGGAATTGGGGATGGCTGCCTTGTGGCTGACTGACAGGAGGGAATTCTCAGGATCTGTCACAGTGGGACATGGTTGCGTGAGATATAAAAATAGGTTCAAAATGTAGATCCACATCTATGCAAAGTCTTCTGCTGATGCCTTTTTTTTCTCTCCAAGAAGAGAATTTTGCAATTAACCAGGTGAAAAATTGATAATTCCTGATGACGTGTTTTGTGATAAGATCATGGGAATGTGTAAATCAGTGCGTATTTTATAACGACTGAAGCATAAGAGTGCCTAGATATGTACAGCTGGGACAGCCAAGGCAGGAGCTGGGACTCCTCCCTCTGTTTCTTACTTGCCATTTCTTTTAGAGAAGCAGGATTTTACTGCAGTGTCCTGGAGTGCATCCTACTGTCACCTGCAGTTCCCATTGTACTTTAACTGTTACAGGGACTTATCCTCCTGACCAGTGGCACCCTACCTGAGATGAGGTCCTCGGGATTCTCACTGTGAGACACGGGTAATTCTTCTATTTCTGCCACTACAACAATTTTCTGGGGGTTTTTTTTGTTGTTTTTTGTTTGTTTGTTTTTCCCAGTGTGACAGTTGAACTATTTATACACTGGAGAACAAATCAGTGAAATGCTGCAAATTATAAAAGTACCCTTTTAACAATTTTTATTATTGTCATGAGCCTAAAAGGAGAGGGGAAAGAGGGAAATGTTTTAAACTACTTTCCCTGCTGGGCAGACAATGATCTGGATCATCTCCTTTTGGATGTGATAGGCCCAAAGCATGACATTTCTGTGAGATTATTTCTTGGTGTCTGTGGCTCTTTAACAGCGCTTAAGGACCCCTTCTTAAAAAAAAAGACATCTATATATAGTGTACCTGAGCAAAGTACAAAGCACGTGAAGAAACGGTTAAAGCCACAAACATCTTTTCCCCCAGTGTCTGTCCTGCAGCTTGTCTCCCTTTAAGCTTATGTGATGACTCATATGCATTTACATTCCCAGTGTTTCACATGGCATCTGCTGCTACACATTTGTTGCAGGATCTTGTCTTTGAACAGCTGGTGACAACCCACTTCCTCTTGCTTTCTTCAGCAGAGATTTTTTCAATTGTTTCTTCTTGTTTTGATGTGAGACCCAGTGTTGGAAAAACAAGCCCATTTACCCTGATTAGAACCAGCCATTTAAGCACTTGCCAATTAACAATCCATTTGTTATTTTTCTAAAGACCCTGGAAATACTTTCTCTCTTTTCACTTTCTTCAAATGTGAGTCTACATGAGGAGAACATAATCAGTCACTTTAAATATGAAATGTTACTAATATTTCTCTTGTTTTCCCCTTTCTTTTTGTCCTGTGGAGTTGAAGATGAAGGGATCCTTTGCTTTCTTCAAGCTAGTTGTAATTAGCTCGATGTCATGATAACCATGCTGCCTCCTTGTACCTAGAGAGACTGCCACTAATGATGAGTGTTACAGACATGACCTTCAGAAAAGCAACCAGGAGAACATCACGCTCACATTAGCAACAATGATACAAAAAGTGATTAATTGTAGTTATTTGATGCTAATTCCACTAACAGGCATTAAGAAAAATAATTTAACATTCATGTACTTTTATCAAAACTAGGGACAGTCTGGTTTGTACTCGTCAAGTACATTCCATGAAACAGAAATTGTCTTTCAGGGATTTGATCTCAAATGTCTCTATGATATCATACACTATGTTGTTATACTTTTGGAATAAGTATGTACTAAAAATGGAGTTTAATGCTTAGCTACTGGTTTTGTCCTGTCGTTCAACAGATCTAGATTTCCTTGCCAGGGGCCACTTTTATTACACAAATATAAGGAACTACTTCAAGTAGTAAACCTTGAACTGAGACCATATTGTTTCCTTTTTTGAAAATACAGTTACTTGTGTCAGACAACTCCAGTAGCAGTTACTTGAGAAACAGCATATAATCCTACCACAACAAAAGGCAATAAAGGTAAAGGCTCTTCTACCTTAAAATGCTTGCTGTGGTTATTGCTGATGAGATGGCTATACTATTTTACAGGAATTTTCCAAGGGTTTTTTTCCCTTTCCATAATTCAAGTTGAAGTTACAATCTGTACTGTTTGGACTGTACTGTACTGTTTATTCCCATAAGTAGTATCTGCTCATATCTTCATCTGTACTTTGCCAGTTCCTTAAAACATAGGTATACTTATGGTACATGGCTATTTAGGTGTTCTGCACCTCTTGGCAGAAGTATCTTTGACAACCATTGCATACTCCGAGTTGATTTTTCCCTTGTAAATTCCACAAAGCATCTGACCACAGAGGAAGGGGTTTTTTTGGAGGGTCGCACTCGCTTCCTACCATTGCTGGATATGTTGATCTGCCCTCTCTAATAAACAGCTCCTTGAGCCCTGAATTTAAATACTGAATAAGCACATATATTTACTGAATAGTTGCCAAATTTGTTCTTTTATTTGTTCATTTCCTGTGGCAAAGGAGGATTTCAAATCACTTTGCTGATTAGGGGAAATTGAAAACAAGATCTATTTTTGGTTCTCATTTGACTTCCCAAGATGGATCCATTGAAACCTGTTACAACACTAATTTACTTAAAGATGTATTATGTGCACTTTGCTAAAATTCTGAGGGGAAAATGCTTTGCTTTTGCAGTTGTTTGTCCTGAAGCCATGATTTCTCATGAAGCTGCATGAAGAAGCCAGAAGATAATTATCCACATATTTTTATGCATACAGCTTTATTGAAGTGGTTGGCTTGTGAACCTGTGCCCTTCTTAAAACCTGTTTTAAAAGATAGTAGGGGGCTACAAACATACTGAAGGTGCACCCTCTCTCTGTAGCTGTGCAAACCAAGGACTGATGTGGAGTATTTGGATGAAGCTGCTCCCCAGACCTGATGTCAAAACAAAATGTTACTGCCTTAGAGCCAGAGATGAAAGATTTCTCATTTCCTGAAATGTGGTGCAAGTGCAAAGAGAGATGCCCAAAGCCTTGATGTTCATTTTTTTTGCAAGAAACCATAAAGGTTAGTTACACATAACTTACTGTATTAGCTGTAATTTCCACTTGAGCACACCTTGGGCCCGTGGTGCTCTGCAGCTGAATGCATAACATCTCTCGGTCCCTGGGGCAGTATTGGTAACAATTTACAGTGCAGCACCCTGTGTTGTGCCTGCTCTATGAATAGCAGTGTCATTTGTCATGGATTTGAAAAGACAGCCAGTTAAGCATAGCTGATGACAAATTTTAGGTCGAGGTAGATTTGTCCTTTAGTTCACAGACTGGCTCTTTCTGCCCCTGCAGTGTTGCTCACCACAGGCTAACCCTTCTGTGCCCTTTCCGTTCTCTGAGAAAAGACAGATCTGCAGATAATTGGATATTCAACACCCATGCTTCAATTATCCTATTACTTGAAGAATCTGGTGCTTCACTTAATGTTCCTCAAGTAGTACTCTTGATTATTTACTATTGCAGACCTGGGGTAAACTTGTTTGCTTCTCCTTTTCTCTCTGCCTGAATTTGATTTCAAAAAGCAATCTCAGAGAGAGATTCCAGAGTCCTAATCACATGCTGCTGCTGTTGGCTTTGTTGCTGCAAGTGGCAACGCAGAGTATACTTTACCTTACACTATATGAAAAGCCAAGAGCAGAATATATTATTTTTATTGCGGTGTTTGGGGTGTTTTGGTGAGTTCTTCTGGAACAGGCATCTCTGAAAGCTGCGATAGTTATATTCAGCAAGGATTTATCTATAATATTTAATTACAAGAGTTCTGCATACATTTACATAATGTATTGGAGGGTTTTGTGGTGAGAAAACAGCTCAGGGCGCATACGACAATATCTCACTTCTTTCTCTCTCCTGTCAATTACCCTTGAGTCATCCCACTTGCTTAAACTTTAGGTCAATAAAACGAATTCAAAGCAGAATCCAGTATGTGCTGAGACACTAACTTCATTGCATGCCTGTAAAAAGTGCATATTTTTTCATCATCCTTTTCTCCAATGTGATTGTTCTGATTTTATTCTACAGAGGGATCCTAATGCACATTCAATGTGGTTTCATTTAAAGAATTTCTGCATGCCCTCGGTTTCTGTCAGTGTGCACTTTATTTCTGTGTGTCTAATTCTGAGGAAGAATCATTAGTTTAATTTGTACAATTTGCAAAAATCATCAAGTCCAGAAGGGGCAAAGTTTATCATAGAAGTTTGATAAGGTGGATAGACTTTCATTAAGGAGAATAATAGAAAATGCTTCATCATGTGTGCTGGGGCTTACAGAATACTTCCATTTATTTTTTTGTTAGTTTCAGTAATTACATGGTGTGCTTTGTGTCCTAGGCAGCATCAGTTATTATGAAATTGAGAATTACCATCCCTTTTCATATTTGGTTTTGATGTACAATTAAGCAACATGTTGAAATGTCAGAGTTCCATTAAATTGGAACAGAATATTCAATCAAAATAAAATGTTTTTACATTCCTGAAATGGGAGAGAATTCCTGTAGCCTAAAGAGAGTTAAAGTACTGGTTCTTATTCTATTTCATGGTTCCCAGCTGCTACTGCTACGTGGAACTGCAGGATTTTTATACTACATCACATGGAAGAAATACGACCTGGGAGATACAGTGCATTACAGCTGGAGTCCTTCAGAGATCCTTGCTCCAAAAAGAGTAGGGGCTGGAATTAAAAAGTAAACAATGCAATGTAAATACAGGGAAATG
>NW_010183605.1:13158-22580 GCF_000695765.1 Mesitornis unicolor
TAGGGAAATACTCTGTAAAATACAAGCCTTTGGATTTTCCATGGTTTCCAGTATATTTCAGCGGAGCTTTTCTACTAGAATCTGCTCGTGACTCTATTTGCAAGTAAGTGGAATATTATATTGCGTATCACAATTACTTTATTATAGATAAAAACTTCAAGGGATCACAGGTTTTTCCCTTATTTTAGAGAATACCACACTATAGAAGATTAAAGTGGGCGTGCAAGCTTTCATTCCACAAGTACGATTTCTGAATGCAGAGACCAGCAGTTTAGTTCAGATTTTAAGGAAAAACATACTGCATCACAGTGGCCCACTGCAGAAAAACGTGCTGACCAGGCATTAGTGGAATCATTCAGTGACAAATTGTCCTGAATGTAGAGGTGGATTTGCAGGGAGCCAGGCAGGGTTTTTGTCCAGCTTTTCCACAGGCTGGATCAAGCAGTGCTGTAACTTATCCCATGCAGGGTGAGAGATGATAATGGCCCCAGGCTAGAGCCTTAGCCTTTTTTGAGGAACCTCCTGGGCCTAATGCCATCCCCAAGCACAGTCAGTAGGTCCCGAGAGAGTATGTACAAAATTCATAGAATCATGTCGGTTGAAAAAGACCTTTAAGATCATTGAGTCCAACCATATTTGGACTCTGGATACCATGTAACTGTATTTGTACTGAATACCACACCTTCCATTTATTTTAAGAACTGGCTTCAGTTTGACTCTGTCTCTCCAATGGTGACTGCCAGGATTAAGGGGGGGGGGAAAGCAAGAGAATGGGAATTAATGAAGAGAGTTAGATGTCCTTTCTAATTTCTCTATGAATATCCCAGATATAATATGGTGTGTCTGGTACACCCAAAACTTTCATCTGACACATGAAGAAAAGAGAATGCCAGGGGGTTTTTTGACTTAATTTGCTATTTTTCTCCCAAATAATCTTCTTGCTTTTCAGAAACATGAAAGAGAAGCTAAGTAGGCCTCAGTTTCTGTTGGCCAAAACTAATTTGAATTTTCCAAAGTAAAGTATACATTTGGACACAAGAAGGTATAGATGCTGCTTCATTTTCTTCTTTGAACATACTCTGGTGAAAGGCCTGCTGACTTTTTGTGAAAGATGGCTTCCTGAGAATACAGTGAATTTCCCTTCCATTCTTCCCTCCCTCTGGAGATCAGTCTGTCTTCTGTTATACTTACTTCATGCTGTTATACTTACTTTATACTGTTATACTTTACTTATAGAGAGTAAATCATCCACAGGGCACCTCCTTGGATTCAAGAACCCAACTAGCCCTTCATCTCTTTGACTTTTTCTCCTCCTCCACCAGCTGTTCATCATATGCTTTGATGGGCAAATCTACCCATCAAAGGCAAGGATTAGATGTCTATAAGTACTTAGGATTGTAGTCATATTGCAAACTATTTTATAGATGCATGATAGGGAAAATAATGTGCTGAATTGCATTATATAAAGAACAATTCATCAGGTAAAACTAGGACACTCTGGGAATTCAGATGCATACAAAAATTGGAATACAGATTTCATGTTTATTCTTAAACTTGCAGAGCTTTGTCTGTATCTTCAGAGATAAGTATGTACACAATTTTGTTGTAGGCCTTAAAAAGTAATGATCTGATCTTTCACTCCCTATACTGCTGTTTTTTCTACATCAGCAGCCTCATAACAGATTCACTGGCCCCTGAGCTACAGCTTGTCACAAGTAAGAGACAAATGCTTATTAGAGTGCTTTCCCTCTGTTTGATCCTTGTAATCAACTTTATTTCCTCTGCAGAATTCCAATTATCCCATTAAACAATGAGTCAGGATGCTTATATTGATACAGGTGCCTTAACTGGTTAATTTATACTCATGCCAGCCCCAGCTAAGAATTCATTTCCCTGAGGCCTCCTTAGATAACCACAGTTCCTCCTAAGTCATAGTGGTAATTCCTAGCAGGCGTAGTACTTGAGTACAATGTTGAGACCCACACACAAGCCCCCCGTCACCACATGCTAATCCATGTTTAGCCATACATATACATGCTGTTGAGCTTTTATTCACCTCTACCTTGTAATTTTTAACCTATTTAGTTTTAATTATAAGTCTACATTTATACTACACTGACCGTATGCTTTTAAAACCAATTTGCAAGGAAGAAGTCCTAATAATATTGCTTTTTTTAGTAGCACTCCAAAGCAATTAAACACTTTTTAGATGCCAGCAAATTCAGCTGCAGTCTATCATATACACATTTATTTGCATATGCTGTCTGGTGAATGGCATCGTTTTCATTATTGACTTATGAGGATGGAAATAATAGATTCTTTAGTGAACTATCTTTAACTCCACATCAACTAAAAGAGCTAATTAAATGTGTAACAACTTCCACTGACACAAGCTGGGAGATTTAAAATCAAGGTGAAGAGAAGGACAAGTGCTAGTCTGTGCTCTACAGGACTTGTTCTCACCATGGCAAGAAAACAGGATATCCAGTCTTGTAAATCATCAGAGAAACCAGACAGAACTGCAGGTAGATTCTGAAAAATAATTTCTCAGGAAATCAGTTTTTCAGGACCAGACAAACCTGCTAGTGAACAGCCAGGGTTATTATTTTTATGAACTTACATCCTGATGAATGTCATAAGCAGGAGCTTCTGGCATAGTCCTAGAAGGAAGTTTCCAAAGGAGCTGTAGAAGAGTTAAGTGCCCCACTCAAGAGACTGTAATCGTTGTTCCTTAACTTCATTTCCAATTTATATTTCTTCACCTTTTTAATTTCTTCCCCTCTACTAATGTAAATTAGAAACTCACCTTCTCCCATCCCTAGTCTGCTATATTAGCTGACAGCTTGCAGGCAGGAACAGTTGTAGAAGGCGACAGTGTCACCTCTAGTTCATAGACGTGGTACTGTACTTGCCAAAGGCAGCAGTTTGTAGAGAGCAAGCAACTTAACCTGCATGTTTTGAGTTGCAGACTAACATCAGAGTGTGGGAGAATTCTGCTTTTCTATTCATTGGAATGTATCTCTGTTTATCCTTTCAGAAGATACATTCAGTTCATATAATGTAAATTAAACAAGCAGTTTCTGCCAATGGTCACATACAATACCTATTTTGCATTCTCTCTGTTGTGGCTCAAATGTATGACCTGATACCTCCTTGAAATGTGCTAAAAGCTTCATATGCATATAATTTTAAAGGATAAAAAGTAATGTAGTTTGACTGGAAAACCCCCATTCGCTCCAATATGAGAGTGGTATCTGCAGATGATTCATTCCGGCAAAGCATCTTTTTATACACACAAGCTAACAGGGAAAATTTGTCAGTGGCTTAGTCACCATTCAGCTGAATCACCAATCTCTTAAAAACCAGCATGGTTGCGAGGAGGGTGTTCATCTCCCCTGTAGCAGATTAAATGCAATACAACAGGTACTCTGCAGAGGTATATTTTGGGATAGGAAAAAACTTTTTCTGCTTGTGGATATTGGCTAATACCTTCTGTTTCTTAAGTAGCATCTTTGTTAGGCTGGAGTGCCAATTGCTGCTATGCAGCAGTATGAAATAATGTCATTTCCAAATGTGCCATCTTCAGGGACACTTCTGGAAGTGATCACAAAACTGGTGAGGCGTCTCCTCCCAGGCATAAGTGAACTGTATAAAACAAGTTCCTGTTCATAAAATGCGTAATCTCCACAAGAGAATAATACCTGCATTTAGGACACCTGCTTTAGAGAGGGAACCACCTAAGGTGATGACTTAGTCCCCAGACTAAGCTGCCCTTTTGCCTGGGCTCCCCAAAACCAGCACCGGGAACACCCAGACTCTTGAGCGCAAAGCAAGTCCTAGAGGACACAAGTACATTTTGAAACTCTGCTTCCTAAGAAATTCAGCCAGGATCCATTCAGTATTTCCAAAAAATCCACTGAGATTTTAATTCTGTATTTCTGCAGATGTACGCAGTAGTATCTGGTACTTTGATTCCTTACATACAGTGCATGCCTTTAATGTCTTTCATGAAAAATGTGTTAAGGAAGAGGGTAGAGGAAAACACATTAATCAGTCTGGGTTACTTGATGACCTATCCAAGCTTTCACCTGGAAGCCAAAACACAGCAGATCTGAAAGTCAGTCAAGTAAATGGCAGCAGGTTCAGCATATTTACCAGGAATATTAGAGTTTGTGAATTACTGTGTCTACTCACTGACTATGTTTGAGAATGTGAAAAAAAAATTGACAGAAGTTTCTCCTGTCTCTGGGACTTCTTCAAAGTTTCTTCCCTGGTTTCTATGGTATCTACACAAATATGAATGCAGACTGAAGATTTTTCCCCTCAGGTGGGACGCTTCTTGGATATCTCTGCTTTGTTTGACCACTGTTTTCATAAAAGATGGAGGAATTTTACTTCTGCTTAACTCTAAAGATATTCTTCTTATAATTCTTTTATATCCATCTTCATTTTCTACTGTCTGGAGCAGCTCTCGAGATATCCTGAACTGGCTTTCTGGCATCACAGGCTGGAATTGCTGACCTTGCAATGACAGTGCTGGTGAGATTTCCAGATCAACTTTTTGCCATCAGGAAACTGCTGTGAAAAGGTTTCCAAACATTTGAGTCTTCACTGAAAGCATCTTCAAGCCTTCTTAAATTTTACTTCTTCATTGCTAGGATTTGCTTTATAGCATCTACAGCTAGGAAGAAAAACCCAAGATGTGCTGGAAATTTGAGTTCATTCAGCTAGTAAAAGCCACTGAAACAATTTTATACTTCTGCATAAGTGTTATCGCTACATATGTTCTGTCAGAACTGGAATAAACTCAATATGACCATGTACTTTCCAGATAAGAAGTCGATGTCCTTTAACATTAGAGCAAGGATACACACTAGCCACAAAAGGTTTTCTATAATTAGACAAGTCTTTTCCAGAACTGAGGGTTTTAGTAAAGGAATTTGTGCTGGAAAATAGTGGGGAATCTGCAGTGAAGAAGAGGAAAGATGGAGACATCTTAGATAACTGCAAACTAGTCCTATCCTTTTTGTTTCTTGGGTTTAGGCTGGATTTATCCTGAGTTGCCCATTATAAGATGATAGGGCAGGTGAACAAGAATGCTGCTGGGACAGCTGGATGGAGAGTACCAGTGAGAGAGAGCTTGGCAGGAATGTGATTGAGAGAGGCTGGGTGGCAATGCTAGGCATGGTAACACTGCTGTGTTTCCTGAACAACATAGAGAGCTTAATTTTCAGGGTATGAATAGTTTTAAACACTTCAATTGTATGGAACAGTACACATTTTTATTCAGCTGTGTTTTAATGGTTCTATCAGCACTTGCCAAATTTTGTACATTGTTAATTTCAAATATTTGCATACTACCCTAATAACTCTTTTGCAGCTACTCTAATATATACTGGGTGTGTATCATCGCCAGCTATTCTATTGAAATTACAGGTGATCACATTGTGGGTTTTATTTCAAATGTATCATCATCACATGTGCCATAAATTATGAGCTTTGGATGCGTTCTTTGGTAACAGTGGGATTATTGGCAGAATATAAAGTGGAATAATCATAAATATTCATGCAGAGACTGCACTTCCTGTGTTCATAAATTGTTTTCAATCTCGAGGACTCCATCAGTTGCTAAAAGTCCTCAGAGATGGGAACTATACAGAGAACTCCCCGGACAATTAATTATTCATTAATTTTGCATAAGGAAACCATAATCTTCAGGCTCAGTTTGATTTGATGTATAAAATGCAAATCTGAGAAAGCTTTTCCTTCTGCTGGAAGTGAATAACGTATAAAGACTGGAAGATTGCACATCCTTTCCATGTGTTCAGAGCAGTGTGGTTTAAAAGGGTTTGTACCAGGGACAACAACCACAGCAGAATTAACGACTCGCTGCTCTCCACAGTTGTTGTTCAAATGTGGCTTCAGTAGAAATGTAACAAGTAAAATAAAGTAGATTTGTGAAGGTCTGAATAGACTGGCATTTACCTTCTGGGACCATGAAAAGAAGTGATAGTGCTGTCACCAAGCCCATGCGGGAGGGAAGCTGTTGTTCTTGTCCAACTGACTGACATGAAGCAAGAGTCTCCTCCATTCTCCAGCTGTCCTCTAGTGAAATCACTAACTTACCATAGAATCATAGAATGGTTTGGGTTGGAAGGGACCTTAAAAGCTCATCCAGTCCAACCCCCCTGCCATGGACAGGGACACCTCTCACCAGACCAGGCTGCCCAAAGTCCTGTCCAACCTGGCCTTGAACACTTCCAGGAAGGGCACGCCCACAACTTCCCTGGGCAACCTGTGCCAGTGTCTCACCACCCTCACAGTAAAGAATTTCTTTCTAATAGTCTAAATGTACCGTCTTCCAGTTTAAAACCATTACCCCTCATTCTATTGCTACCTGCCCTTTTAAAAGGTCCCTCCCCAGCTTTCCTGTAGGACCCCTTCAGGAACTGGGTGGCTGCAATAAGGTTCCCCTGGAGCCTTCTATTCTTCAGGCTGAACAGCCCCAACTCTTGTAGGGGACCCTCACTGTTACCAGCTCAGGATCAGCCCTACTAAGGCAGCTCATTAGAGGTCTGACAGCCGTACATTTCAAGAGGAATTAGACCTAAACCAGCACAGCAGTTGTGGGCTTCAGTGAGTTTAATGTTTTGCTTCTCTTTCATCCCAATGTCTAACAAGAATCTGGTAGCAAATGGCCTTGTAAGTGGCATAAAATACTGCAGATAACCAGTGCTGTGCTCAGAAAGTCTTTCAGAAGATTCACATAAGGAGAGCACTGAAGTTTTGAGGCTGAATTAGTAGTGATCTCTGGAGCAAAATGATGTATAACTTATAGCACTTCTTTTCCCGCACAAAAAGTTATGAAAAGACATAAATAAAAGTTTCTGGTGGGTACAATTCTCACTTCAAAGGAGGCTTTAGGCAGTACAAAAGGCAAAGATAAGGCTGTCCAGAATCTGCCTAAATGGTTTCATGATTTCTGAGTCTGTCTGAAGAGCCATATGAGAGATTTATCTGCCAGCTACCCTGCTATGGAGAAAGTTTTGATGGTAGCCTAAGATTTCTACATGACTGTTAGGCACTCTGCGCCGAAATACAAAGGATCCAACAGATGCTAATAGGAAAATGTTAGAATTTGGGAATTGCTGCATTTTATTGTCAAAGATGGGGATGCTAAGCTTGCTTGCACTTCCTGCCCACGGTGGAGCATGTTGTGATTGCAGCAGGGCTACCTACATGTTCCTTGGTACAGAAATCAGCGTCCAGAGGTGAAAGCTCTTTCCTCAGTGGCAAGGCAGAGAAGACCTAGAAATGAAAATTGTTCTTGCTCTTCTCAGGAAATGACTCCTTTTTTCTGTCACTCCAAGGTGATCAGCGTTATCAGCTGGTTTGAGAGCCCATTTATGCCAGAGCAGTGCAAAAGGAGCAAAGCATGACTCAGAGATCCGTGCAGTACAGTGCTTTTCAGAGCTTACTCTTAGACTGGAAATAATGTTGGTTTTGATCTTCCTTGACAGCTGTTTTCGAAAGCTATGGACATTGCTATTTTACCTGCCAATTCAACCTTGTTTACAAAATCAAGGAAAATTTTAAATGTACCGAGACTGTAGACTGTAGCTTTCTTTCCAGTTCATTTTCAGACTCAGCTAAAATATTTTCCAGTAACTGATTTTCACAGAATATGACATTTTGTTTGCTGTACATGGAGGAAGTGGATTTTTGGGACAGAGCAGATTTCCTGTGATTCACTTGATCTGTGTAGTGGGCCACTGCAGAAGACATGGTAACTAGGAGGCAGTGTTTTTGAGCCAAATCTAGGCAGAGGATGACCACAGACCTTGGTTGTAGAGACCCATATGTTAGCATGAGTAACTGATAAATAACCTGAGACCATCCCGTGTCTGTCCTTAGCTCGTTCCTGTGGAGATGTGTAGGGGTGTACCATGCTCAGCCAACTTGGTGACTGCTGGACCAAGTTAACTGATAAACTATCTGTGTCTGAGTCCCATGTAGCCTTCACCATCTACATACTTTGTCTTACCTTGAGACGAAGCAGCATATCTACATAAGCATTACTCTATCTGGCAGCAGAAATCATAAAAAGAATTGTTTACTTCTAAGAAAATCCTATGAAAGCTCTACAGTCCACAGCGACAATGAACCTGGCCACAGATGGCATATGTACACTGTGCCATGATGCATGAGAAGGGGCGTATCCAGTGCTGTGATAGCTGGGGTTCCCAGCATGAGCCAGGGAGGTGAGATTGCTATTACCTTTTCTAGTACATCTGTTAGCATCAGAAGTGCTGTCACCTCTTCTATTAGTGCTGTCACCTTTTATAGTACTTCTATTCTTTGTACAGTAAGCTAGCTATGCCTTTCTTATTCAGATTTGAGAAGAGCTGTCACCTCCTCAGTGCAAAACAGGTTGTTGGGAGTTCCTTCTATTTTTGGTGTCATCTTGGTGCTATAAAAATCCACTGGTGAGCTACATGTTGTTGAGGCAGAGTATAGCCTGTATCCGTGTTCCCGTCTCTATGGGGTGAGCAAAGATGCAGTTGAGGAGGCTCTGTGCTGGGTGAGGATGCATTCACCAAGGAGGGGTTCCTTCGACTGGGATATACCTTCAGGCTAGGGCTGCTCTTATTTGACCAGGTCAAACTAGCTGGAAAAGGGCTTGGTTTGAATGTGCACCAGTAGCAGCATAGGCAGTCAAAGACAGGGAGAGAGGACACTCCCTGCAGAATCAGGGCAGGTATGGTGGTTGTAACCCCTTGCTAATGAAGCTAACAATGCTGTAAATGGCAAAGAGAAAAAAAGAGAGTCAGGCAGAGCAGCAGGAAAGCAGAGGACAAACACATTTAAAACTTTTTCCTGTTATCTCGGTAGATGGCTTTGATCCTTTCACAGAAACCAATGGGGGAAAGAAATGACACCAGAGAGGCAAAAAATCCATTTCACCCTCCTTTTTCCTCTCTTTTAATGTGCTTTCCAATATAGATATAGCAAATGTACAGAAGAATAGCAGAAAAAAATAAAGATAGTAATTGAGAGACAAAGTGGATGCACTAAATGCTATCTGCTTTCTACCTCTCCAGATAAAAAGTAATGGGTCTCACGGCACATATTTTAATATCAGAAATTCAAGTTTTAACTTGAAACCTATGATTTCACTGAAATTTTGGGGTATGCGTAAGAAGAGGCATACAGAGAGAGGAGAAACAGGCAGGGACTAATCAAGGACTAATTTCTTTCAGAGATTGTTCTATCCAAATATCACAGAGAAGTACCTTAACAAAAGTCATGTTCTATCAAAGGAAACCCAATGTGAGATCATAAAATGAAAGATGAAAAATATCTTAGTAGAAGATTAATAGAAACATAAATATTCTCAAATTTGCTAGAGAAACAAGGGAAAG
>NW_010183605.1:22611-31976 GCF_000695765.1 Mesitornis unicolor
AAGAGCCTCAGATGAGACACTTTAAGGAAAAAATCGTACCTAGTAATCTTGAAAGAATGATAACTGCAGTTATGTCAATGCAAGCCAGCTAAGTCCAAGTTAAAGCTCTTCTATCCATTCTTTCTCCCACGCTGCTCTAGGGTTGTCATCACATGGTCACAAGCTGCCATTGGTACAATAGCTGCTCAGAGAGTGCGCTTTAGAGCAAAGATCTGTTAAAAGATCTATTGTATTTCTTTAGTAAGTCAGTGCTTCTTTTCTTACTAAGCTAACCATGTGTGATCGAACTAGGCATGCCTACATAAAATGTCACAAGATGAAATTTACTCCAAATACTGTATGCAAAAAAATATGTAATGCTTTCCTGAGCATGGGACTCCAACGCAGCACAGGCTTTATGTGTCAAATATACATATGTCAAATGCCCACTAAGGCAACCTATGAAACTCAATGCCACTTTGGTGCCTCAGTCTGCTGATGTATTTTATAGTTGCTTTTGCCTGAGGGCTCAGGGCAGGATAACTTTATTATCAAGGTGCCAGAGCCAGAGTCACAACTAACATCTTGCACTTCCCACACCAGTGGTCCTTGGCTTGAGGGAGAAACTGGGCTGTGAATAACAAGGTATCTGAACAATTGGTGACTCACCAAGAGTCTGGGATCCAAGATACTGACAGTCTGCCAACCATTTTATCATAGTGTCACTGAGGGGCAAGATAAGAACAAAACCACGAAGTGCTGATTTTTCAAAGGTCAGCATATGCATGGTCCAAAGTCACTGTGGGTAGAATCTTCTGGATTTTTACAGAGATATGACTGAGAAAGAGATGAGTAAAAAATGTGAATTACCTGCTCTTGATATAAAATACCTACAAATTAGTGTCCTGGATACAGGTAAAAATGGTCTATCAGTGATCCAAGATTAACTACACGTTCTTCTTTGTATTTCCAATTTTGAATTAGCTTGAACTTCTAAACATTTTTCATCAAAGGAATGCTAGATTTATGGAGGTATTTGCTTGTGCATTTTCTTGTCTCTCACTCCAAAGTTGGTGTCAGATGACTTTGTGCAATGGGATTGCCAGGAAGCAACCAATGAACTGCATGTTCATTGTCTGTATTGAGGAATGTGGGAGAGCTCCAAGAGTTAACAGCGGTGTCTGAAAACCATGATTTATTTTTATTCCCAGTCTGGGCATATGATAGGTTTCACTTTGCCATCCTATTGATCTTTTCCAAATTGACAAAATTACATTCAACTAGTTAAAAAAATGCTATTCATTGTATACATTAATACAGATAGTATCCCTGGGGTTTTAATTTGCCACAAAAAAAGATCTTTAAAAAGTCAAATTATCCTCAATAGAAATGAGTTAGACTATGTTCACAGTGCTGCAACTCACGGAAGAAACGGAAGATTACAAACCAGCTAAAAGAAGTCAAAGCCCATGAGAGATCTGTAGGTCCTAGAGCTTGAGGTGGTTCGATGGAATAACTTACCCTTCAGGTGAGTCTTTCCTGCTCTGACAGCAGCTGTCTCATTTGTTATTCCTCTGCCCCCTACTATATATGGCTCACAAATGCTATCCTCATCACCTTTTCTGTGAGCTTTTTAACACAATATGAAGGTCTTTTACCTTTCTATGTCTTGTTCTGTTGAATTACTCAGTCAAGAACATTTGTCAGTCAACCATATATTCTACCTTTTGCTCCATAGATTTAAACATTGATTTTTACTTAAGACACAGTGTCTCTTTGAAGACTACTACGAACAATGCAAGCATGCTCCATTTTCTGTAGGTAACCCAGATGATCTATTAGATATCTTTACACTGTTCCTATCTTGATTTTCTTTCTAGATTTGAAGCAGAATCATTAGCATAATCTTCTAAAATATGGGCAAAAATAAGAATAGATACTGAGTCTAAACTGACATAAGCCACCGATTTCCCCATACTGAGAAATTCCTCACCTTCTGCAGAAATTTTTGCAGCTTCTTTGCAACAGGAGAATTGAGCTTGATACTTAAGCCTGCCTTGCTGTCACTGCATCATGCAGACTATCTGCTTATTGAAATTGTGGAGCTGCTTCCTGTAAAGGTGAGAAAAGCCATTGTTCGTCTTCATACTTCCATGCATTGAATAAATCCCTGGCTCTGAGACTGAGATACAGGAAAGTAATATGCAAAATTACATTGTGCAGCTGAGAGAACTGCTCTAATACAGTAACCGAGTTTCCTCATCTTTCTTTGAGACCTTTTGTGATTTCCTTAGGTCTTCACTGCCTTGCATAAATAGTATTTTATCAGCACAAGAACTGGTGAAGAGCCCTTCTAGGGTTATCCTGACTTAATTTAGCAAAAAATGGCTCTATCTCTTGTTAAGAAGAAACTCAGCATTCCCTCAAATACATTTTTCTATAGCCCTCTAATTTATGGCAAACCTAATTTCAAATTTACCAGAATAATACATTCTTACAGGCTCTTTTACTGTGTAGACTCTTCTTTAAATGTCAAAAGTTTTAGAATTACTTTGCTTTCTTGGGAACTTGTCATGCTAAAACTCAAAGTGGAGGACCATTAAGCCAGATGGCCAACTGAAACAGTAACAGTGCTTATTAGAATAAGCTGCACGGACTTATTGCTTTGCTTTGCCTTTTGCTATCTTTTTTTATCCTCCTGAAGTTGTAACAGCATGCTGAAGATGAAAAGTGGAATTCTTAGAAAAAGAAAAATATTTTTCTGGTTTTTGCTTTTGAAGAAATCAGGACTTTTTAGGAAAATGTACAGTAGTTAAACATGCTATAAAATTTCCTAGAAAACTGTATTTATGTGGCTCACAAAGAGGATTCCTTCCTGTCCTGCATCACTTCCTCATGACTAAGTAACTGTATGCCAAAGAAAATACATGTCAAAGATTTTGGCCTCAGCCTGGTTTCCTGAAGAAAAAGGTTTATGCCATACTGGTTCATACACGCATGTGTCCTGCCCATCCTCAGTAACTTGGCAGCCTCTAGTCACTCAGTGACATCTGACAGAGCAGTGGGGTACTCAGAGACATTAATTCTGAAAATCTTCATGAAGGTCTACATGGGAAAGACCAGTTTTGAGGGAGAGAACTTCAGATGGCCACTAAAGCTGGAGGACTTGAGGAGAGGGTGGTCAGGCATTGTAATGCATGTCTCCTCCTTACCTCCTCCTCTGCTTGTCCCCTCCTGCACTTGTTGATCTTCTTGTGTTTAGTAAGTGGCAATAAGCCTAATAAGCTCACACGTCAGCCTTGACATAACGCAACTGAAATCTTTGTCCATCACAAGATTCACTGGCATCTGACTGGAGACATGGTGTCTTCAGAACACCTCAGCTTATTTACTGTTTTTGATGCTCCAATAATTAAACCCTTTATTTTATATGTATTAACTCAAAATTTTAAAAATAACCCAATCTTTCAGGACAGTTCAACTGAAAAGAAAGTAATTTTTAGGTGGTAATATTCATATTCCCTTGAGAAATCTCTTAATGGCATCATGCAATCCAACTACTGTAGCTTTTTCAAAACCCTATGATTAAAAACATTGCCTTTCCCTGTCTAATTGTTTTTTTTGTTTTGTTGGTTTTTGTTTGGTTCATTTTGTCTTGGCCTTTCTGTTTTTATGGCATTTTCCTCCTTAATCCTCCTTAGATTTAGGATTAAAACTCAATCCTGATGCTAGGTGAAAAAGTTTGCTGAATTAATCCTTTGTTGCTTGAATCCCTCAAGTGGGTTTATTTTATTATTGAAAGCTTAGGAACTACTGAAACTTCAGTGAAGACTGTAAGTGAGAAGCTGGAAGTGCACTGATTAATTAATATATTGCAGTCTCTTTTGCTTGGTTTTAGTTCTGTACCACTGCCTGGGGGGGACATATCCCTTAGGTTGTCTGGCAGCAGCCTAATTATTCACAGAAATGGGCAATAACTTCTTCAAATAAAATACTTTCATTGATCTTTAAAGAGAAATTTTAACTTTGAGCTCTTTATTTAGTTCCATAACTATCTTTTTGTGTCATTGTTGTAACACTGGGACCCTGAGGTCTACTCTAAAAGGTCATGCAACTTTCTGCTATGCGTCATTAGAACTTGCAGGTTGAATACACTTGGGTCAGGAACTACACAGCTGTGAAACTAAAACAACAGCAAATACTGAAGTTTAAGTGGACAGTATTTCTCCCTAGCAGTCACTTCAGAGTAAAGGCACACAATGCCATTTTGATTCTGGAGGGGCCTCTCACAAAAAGCACAATTCTAATTTATAACCTACAGACACTAGAGGTCAGATCCATGCACACTTCTAGATGTCTTGTTTACACACAGAACTTCCATTTGAAATCAAGAAGATAATGGACATCTAAATAAGACCCAGTGGTTAGTTTCATAGAGGTAGTCAGGTTAATTATTAATTGGTGTCTGATCTGCAAAAAATCACCAAAAACTACCAGCTGGAATTTTTTGGCCATAGGAATGGCTTTGGGGATGCTAACTCTGGAGACCAGCCTCAATTCTGAGAGCTACCTTACGTCTACTTGAGTCCCCTTGTAGTTTCAGGAATGTAAGGACTCACTCTGTATTTTGTGAACTATCCTATTTTTTAAAAAATATGAATTAGTTAAATAAATTAATGTAATATGAATTTGTGAGTTTATATTTTCAGGACAACATTCTCTGGAGAATAAAATAATTGTTGACAATTTGTGAATACTGTATGTAACAGTTTTGAGTCATGTTATGTAACATTCAGACAAAAGTTTTTGACAATATGCAATGACAATTATGGACTGAAAAAGATAAGATAGGACAGGACAGGACAGGACAGGACAGGACAGGATGGGGCAAACAGAACAGGTATTCAAACATGTTGGAGAGTGCCCTGAAAGAACACAGTCCTCATAAGGCTGAAATCTGTATTTACACCAGCTGGTTGAATAGCAATAGGTATATTACATGGCCACATTCATTCAAAGAACTGTTTGCATTTCTGAGGGGTGTGAAAATTGCTGTAGGTCATTCTGCAATCTGGTGTTATTCCATCTGTCTTATCAGTTCTTTATTTTTCCCTTGCTTGTTTCCCCAGTAATTTTCACCTCTGGTATTGCACATTAGGAGGTCTTTGTCTTCACTGTCATTGACTTTTGGAATTGTTTGTTCCCTATAGTGGAAACTATACTGATGGGAATGTGCCATCATTTTGCACATACCTCCTGCAATCTGGAGAAATCATATCAAATATATCAGGATTTTTTTTTTCTACTGGATATTCTCACTAAGACACTTAAGAAACAGAATGAAAACCAAGTTGAAAGACCTTTAGTTGCTTGACTCAGACATTTCCCCACAGGAAAGTGTGTGTGCCTTTACTGCATAAATATGTATTAACAATCAGTGGAATCAAAGTCTGGCTTTGACACATTCCTCGATAAACAGCTATTTTTCACTAGGGTATTTAAAGAGCCTTCATGTTATAATTTGATTTTTATCTTTCTGTATCCTAAAAATAGCTCAGGTATGATCTACAAAATAAATGGATAATATGGAGATGTTTAGGAAAGGAAAAATGTGTCAATGTTTGGAAAATGATGGAAAAATCTCGTTTCCTGCATAGCTCTGGGATTTATTGTTCCCACAGTTCTCTGGGTGAATAGAATACACATACACCAATAATTCCTCCAATAACTTTCAAGCTGGTTTGCTGAACTTGACATGGAGCTAGAAGGCTTAGATGAACTATTTTCTAACAGGTTTGAAGCTGATAAGTGACTGGGTGAAACAGGGGGACCAGTAAGGAGCAGACTGACATGAGCTCATCCCCAATTGCTGTGGGCTGGCACATGTGAAATAGGTGTTTAGACTGCTTCAACCAAGGGGAAAGCATTGGTCAGAGCTTAGTTTGTTAGCAAATTCAGCCATATAATTAATCTGTAATAAATCAGACTTTGCTGTTTTTACTTCTCCCAGAACTGTTTGTTATATGTTTATTTTAGGGCTCTCTGCCTGTCATAAATTTGGGGCTGTTTGAAAAACAGTGACATTGATATATTGGTATGACTATGCTGTCTCCCAGAAGTGGGTCTGTAGACATGCTGAACAAACAGAAGTTCATGTTTCCTTTTTTAAAATAAAATCACCTATCATGAAATTCATCTCTGGTCAGGGTCCATAAACATGGTTTACTGTTGACCACAGGGGCTCTGAAAGAGCTCACTCAAAAACATTTGCTGTAGGGTGAATTTCAATTAGTAGTGTGCTCCAGTTGAATTTCTTTTTTTTTTTTTCCTGAACTAACTTAAACAGCATCAAGATTTTCTGAGCAATGTGGGACTGGATTGGATCTTCTAGGCAGGCCATCAGTGCAAGGACAAATGACTCTACGAGCAGCCTTTTCCTTTCAACACTTTCTCTCTCATTCAGCTGAAATGAAAGCACTGTTTCCAAGAATAAAATTAAGGAATTTTTTTTTTTTTCCCTGAAAGTGTAGTATCAAAAGGGTGTCCATCATTACTGGGAACAAGGTAAGGGAGAATGGGGACAGGGTCAGAAATGTACTTCAGAAGTGGGGAGCTCTTGGAGACTGGCGCTTCCTATGTAGGCCAGGGAACGGAGGACAACGGCACACATCTGTCTCTGTTGCCAGCAGATACTTGCAAAGTCCACTAGCGACCACATTTCTTGTCTGTGGCAGTAGCTGGTCCATATAGAATATAGGCTTCATTTATGTTATAGCCAGGGAGATTATATACCATATCTGAAAGATGTTACTTCAGTTCTATGCCCACCAAAACAGATTTTTGAAGACAACCCAAATTTTGGTGCCCCAGTGCATTTGAGTAGCTGACTTTGTAAACCTAACCTTGTATTCTTCTCATAATGTGTATGTGTTAATAAAGATACATGATTAAGGGGAAAATGCCAGAAAACCAAGCCTAAGTATAAACAATGCAGCTGGCACAAATTCCAAACGAAGAGAGATACAAGGCTGTTGCTACCTGTTCCTCTCCTCCTTTTCTACCCACAGCCAGATAACATCAGATGTTTTCCTAAACTCATACAGATTATGTTTGCTGGCAAGGCTAATGGAGAACAGAAACTCAAGGACAGCTTTTTTGTTGCACCTGCTGTTTAAATGGACCAACAACTCAGTGTTATAAATACAGCTGTAGTCTTTTCATCCAACACAAATGACTTTTTAAACTGTGAAATGCGGGTTTGGAAAAGAAAGGAGGAGCAGACATGGTTGTGAATGCTGCTTATATTTTTATGATGATGCTTTGAGGTAAGGCTAGAACACCGAAGCTCTGAATGCTACAGTGCAAAAACTCACACTGAAACAATTTTAAATCTCCTTCTCCAGACCCCTTTACATCCTTCCTTGTCTATGATAACAACACACTCTCTGATCTGCCTTCAAGCTATACACACACAGATTGCTAAAGCCATACTTTTTTCTTCCTTTTGACCTGATTATGACACTTTCTGCTTTGAAACATTATTTATGCTGCCTTCTCCACTCCATTCTTTTCTTCTCTGTGCTATCTCCTTCAAAGCCCCACACAATTCTCTCATTCCTTATTCAGTCCCTCTGACATGCTTCCAAATGCCCTCACTCCTCTGCAGGTGCTTCCCAGTCTCTCCTGACAGCTTAGACAAGGGTCGGCTCCTATAGTTGCAATTTTTTCCAAGATTTTGCTGTGTCTGGGGATCAGATCTGGATGAGCAGAGCAAATGTCTCTCATCGCATAATCGTTTTTTAGGAAGATTTTTCTAAAGCTTCCCGTGAACCTTTTCGTTTCTCTAAAAGGAAAATATGGAAACAAAATGGGAACATATGTGAGTTCTTATGCTGATGGTGAAAAGGCTAGGTAGCAGCCTGCTGGGGAAGAGACAGAGCCCTGGGATCCACACAAACACTGCCTTTGCCTGGAATGTGTCTTTTGAGGCTTATTTATCATTGGCATGAACTGCATTTCAAACGAACAAATGCCAAAATTATAGTTCCGTGCTTACCTGGACCTCATGATCACCATCTAGAGAAAAGGTCTTTCCTACCACATGTGAAAACAAAGCATGGTTGATAAAGATTATATTTGAGAGTAAGAATATGGTCACTAGCCAGATACCTAGTAAAACTGGGATAGCTGTTTCTTCCAGAAATCCCTTCCTTTCAAACCATTAGGTGCACTGCGGATGTACTGGAGTTATACCATGTCTTCTAATATAATAGAGAACTAGAAAAATAAGAAAAAAAATTTTAAAAAGAGAAAGACAGGTTTTTGAACTCGCATTAGAATTCATCTATGCATCACCGTGACCTTTACTCTTTCTACTGGCCAAATGTGAAGCGAAGGGCTTTGCTTTAGGGAACCAGCTTCACAGGCACCCAACTGGCGAGGCAGAAGGTGCGCATCTAAGTCGGTGGTCTGCATCCCAGCGGCTTTGCTGCAGGTCATGTCATCGCTGATCGATTCCCTTCGGCTGCACAATTCTACAGGGGAGACAAATGTTTCTGGAATCGCAGCAAGCCGAGTTCCCCAGACACACAGGCTCGCAAAGCGTGCCTCTTCTACAAAGTGGAAAAGCTTTGATTAATAGGAATAGCACTAGACTTTAAGGCGCACTTTATTTCATTGATGAACTTTGAGGTGTCTCCTGCAGTAACAGTTTTGTAAACTGTAATCGTTAGCATCGCTTATTCAGGATTTACAAGCGAGACTAACGTTGCCTATTTTTTCAAGCTGCTACAGGGATAAATAACTGATGTTGAAGAAGCAGATCAGGATCTCTGTGGGAAGAAAAAAAGGGAAAAAAAAAAGAATGGTGTGTGGGTTTTATAACCAGCAAGGCATTTTTCTGAGGTGCTTGTAAAAGTACATGGTGTGATGTGACTGTTTTATTAAAGAGGGAAGGGTGATGTGTGGGCTCCATTACGTAATATTATTGCAGAGCTTAATCGGTGAAGGGGCACAAGGGAACAAGGGTATCGTGGAAATCAATTCACTTCATGTATCACTTAGAAAATGCAAAAAATTAAAGCGTTTGCTGAAAACCTCCTCTATAACAGGATTAACTGCCAATGAAATTAAAAATTATGTAAGAGGAAAAGCTGAAGAGATAATCCAGGATGATCCAAAGGATTTTGCAGATATCTATACTGTTAACAATCTTGTCATTAAATCTAGCAATTTAATGAGCTACATTCTCCATTAGTACAATTATGTACAGTTCCATGTACACACAATGCATTTTTTACTTTGACACAGATCTAAGCATGATATATTTGTTTTAGTGTATTATGTTGTGCATTAGTACATGTATATTTAGCAGTGTACTCCTGCTG
>NW_010183605.1:32007-61372 GCF_000695765.1 Mesitornis unicolor
CTGATTAAAAACCAAGGATGTGGTTCATAAACATTACTTTCAGGGATGACTGAAACAAGTGCTTGAAATCCTGCTTTGTACTTGCGGTGATGTATAGCACTGTCTTGTATCTGCAGTTTCATCTCTCTGTTGGTGTTTGGTGTTAGACATTTTGACATATTCTACTTCTTTTATTGGCTGAAAAACAATGTAATAGTAAATAAGAATAAAATGAGCCAGTTGTCTTCACAAGAAAAACACTTTAGGAAAGGTGCTGTGATTTTCTTGATGGTTAAGTTGTGCCTGTTGACTTTGCATGAATATCCTTGTGGAGTTATGTGACTGTTTGTATGAATGTAGTGAAGACAATTTGGGTCCATTTTCATGTTGGAGCACACTAGGAGCAGCATGTGAGAAGAGCCAGTTCTTGACTAGATTCTTATCACATGCTCTGTTACAGATAGTCTGTCACAGTAGGAATGTGTTACAAAAGTCAGTGAGTGATTGCTGCCTTTCCCTCTTCTGTCATGTGCTTGCTTTTTATTACCTCCTGCTCCTGGACCTTTCTTGAAGTACATTCAGTGTTACACTTACCATCTTTCCTTGAAGTTTGTTGCTCCAGTCAACCTCTTCTTCCCATGCATAATCCCCAGTTTCTTTTTAAAATATTAATTTGTGCTTCACTTTGGGCTTGTCTTGCTTCAGCCAGTTCTCTTCGCAATGCAGCACACATCTCTTCCTCTGGATGTGAAACATGTACAGATCAACTCAATGTTTTATAATGTCCTAATTACTGTACTCACAGGTTACTGAGTTATAACAGTATGCCAGAGGGTCAATGAACCTTTTAAGTAAAATGAGGAGATGCATCTTCATAGGACCTAATTAGAAGGTGAAGTTAATAAAGACAGAAGGAAAAAAAAGGCCAGTAAGAAAGTCAGCATCAAAAGCTGTCGAAGGAAGCCGTCTGCTGGGGTCTTTCTTAGTACTAGCTGGGATCCAACTAGTGTTGGGATCTTTATGAGAACCCCTTGGTGAGGGCTGGAAGTTGCCAAGTGGCAGTTCCCTGGGAAAGCCAAGCATCTACAGATGTACATCCCTGTGACACATCCCAACCGGAGGGACAGGAGAAGCCAGAGGAACAGCAAGAAGCTTGAATGGCTGAGTGCATGGTGTTGGTAGGTGAAGCAGAGGCTAGGAAAACAGTAGAAGTATGTTTGCTGACTGCTTCTCCATTAATGCTACCTGGGAACCATGTGCCAGAGGAGCGGAGCCTACTATTAATGTGCCTGTGTTGGAGAGCTGGAAGCAGAGACAACTTCTAGGGCAAATAAACCCAAAAAGCTCATGTTGGAGAGAGCATTGAGGCCATCAGACCATAGGCTTTTATTGATGCCATAAATAATAGGACCCCTACATTTTTATTGGGAGCTTTTTGTTGGGATTTTGAAACTTTATTCTAAAGATTGAGTATTTCTGAATAATTTAATTACAATGTTGTTTTTAAGAATTGTACATGGAATGAAAATAGATGTTGTCCTCTCCCATGCAGCCTTGGGCAGAAAAATTCATGATGAGTTTGGAATGGTGTTTGTTGACACCACTGAATTGTATTTGAAAAAGAAATTGCACTCTGCTGATTTCCTTCAGTATTAGCGATTCAGTACTAAGAACAGAAATCTATTAAACCTGTTGTTCTGTGTTTGGTTCCTCACTGGAGTTTATGTAAGCAGGTTCCCGTGTATATGTGTAGAAACCTACTAAATTCTGTGTGAACTTATTATTGGGATGTATTTTTCTCCTGCAACTGCAGTTAGCTTGAAAGGGCAAGACTGTGTCTTTCACCTTCACACATAGATGTCATTTCCCACTTTAGATATGTTCATTTTATTCTCAGATCCTTTCATCCTTTTGTCACCAGTGCACAGTTCCTAGATCCTCTCTGGACCCTAAACACAGATAGGATTCCTGTTTAATATGTAAACATACCTACTCTGTAGTATTTGCTAATCACAAACATAATCTCCTATATTTATGAAATTATTTGTTTAAGAACTTTACTTTCCTTATCTTTTTTTCAGTGTTTGTTTGTTTAAGGGGTTCTTTCTTTTGCTTTTATTTTTTTGCCTCTTTTATTTTTTAGGAAGAATGAAAATTAATAAAACTTTTGTGATTTAATTTTCATCCCTTGTTGGCACCAAAACTGCATAGAGCAAAGTGTGTATCTTCTTTTTGGGACATTAATCTCTTAGAAAAATTCTCATCTTTGTGGACCATGCATCATAAACGGCAAGTTCATGGAGCTGTCAGGCAATTATTACTGCTTTTGCCAGTACACGAGCCTTCTGTCTTGACAATTTGAAAGCATGGGTTCCTTGGTGGGGTGGGTCACCCATGGAGAGAGGAGCAGCCATGATGCTCTTAGAATGTCAGATGTACCTACAGCTTTCAGATGACTATCGCAACACTCTGCGTCATCAAGGACATTTGGAAAATACATTGCAGCCTATAGGCACCAGCACTACCCTAAATTTGAGCATTGCTACAGGTGGTTCATCTCAGCTGGCCTCCTGGCAGCAGGACTTTGTTGTCTTCTGTTGGCAAGCAAGAGGTGCAGAGGGGAGCACGCCAGGTTGAATCTCCTTGTTACTTTGGTGTGCCTCAGGATGTTGCTGCAGAAAGGCAACTCCCTACCAGAGCCATGGAGCAGTTTTGAAATTAAGGTGAACAGAAGTCAAAACATAAAGGTCAATATTAAAAGAAAGAGTTTTACTTATAATGTGACTAAAATATTCAGAATCATGTAGAGAAATGTTTGAGCAGCCAAATTTGCCCATTGGATCTGAGGTTGAGAGTTTGCCGTAGGTGAATGACACAGCCCTAAAATAGCTGATGATAGGGCTGTGCAAGCAGATGATCAGACATTCTGGGTTTTTTTCTTGGTTTTATTTTGTGAAGGAGTAGCAGAGACTTTGGCAAGTATTTCATCCCCAAATCCTGTGCATGACTGAACTTTTTCTAATGGAGCTGAAGCACTTCAGAGCCTGCTGTGAGATGGCATAGCCCAGCAGAGCAGCAAACACAGCCAGTGGGAACGACTAATTACAGAAAATTAAGATAAATAGAGTTCTATAAGATTTGTTCTTTAGGAAGCTACATGAGATACCCACATCTGTGAGAAAGTATGGGGAAATGGTAGATTGAAAATGAAGACAACTGAGGAAATGATACCAGGCTTCCAGGAAATGACGATGACTTCTTTGGATGTCACACATCTGTCAGTGTCCTTGAAGCAGCCTGCCATCATTGATCAGATCAATTCCTATTCATGAGAGGCAAAAAAACTTCTGAAAATCTAAAAGAGAGAAGTTTATTTTTTTCTTATTATAATGGATGGGGAAGAATTAGTGTAAAGGTTGAAAAAAAGCAAGTCTCTTGTGTGTGGAAATGGCCTGTGGAGACAAGTACTTAGCTGAAGAACAGAGTCAGAACACAACATTCCTTCATAAAACACTTTTCTGTAGATTAGATTAAATGTATTTTTATATTGCTAAAACAGAAGTTATATTGCTATAAGACTTGAACAGCTCAGATGTCTGTGCTGTTTCATGTTTATCTTTCCTATTTTTTTGCTAGAGTTTTACCAGTCTTCTGCACAGTAGCACTTTTATTGGTCAGGTTTACACAGTTCACAAGGTGATATTTATTGTCCATTTTATGATAAAGCAAAGGGTCTAGTCTCATTGTTCTTCTTTCCAGTCCAGCTCCACTAAAATGGTTATTTGAATTAGGTTTGTAAAAAGATTAAGAGCTGAACTTCCACTTACAGGGGAATAAAGTATAATAGTTTGTGTATCTTCAGTGGATTTTCTAAATTCATTGAAGCCCTGAACTTGACTGCTGAGACTAAAAAGGTGCTCTTTTGAAGTTATTTGGGAATTTGGCCATTCATTTCTGTGGATCTGCAGTTTCAGCCCGAATACAGATCTGATTCCTCGAAAGCTTGTCCCTTTAAGCTGTTAGTGTTCGTGTTGTCTGTACCAATATTCTCATTATATGCATTTCCCCATACATTAATAACTCAGTTTTCTTAATAAAGCAGAGCCACCTCAATCTTCAAGGTTCTATGGACAGAGGAGATGGAGGACTGGTTAGCAAAGACTGAATGCCAACCCATGCCAGTACTGAACTCGTTGAAAAGTCCTCTTAGCTGAATCCTCTTAGCTTAGCCTTATGAAATGGTGGTGTCTGTCACTACAGTGTCTGAACAGCTCCCAAGGTTTAAATGGCTGTATAGGTTACTACTGCATCTTTTTTGATAGCGAAGAAAGATAAGAAATTAGGTTGTCTTTTAGCAAGCATGATTTGTCCAGGGAAAATGCATAGGCAGGCTGGGAATTGAGTTTACCTTGAGGGCCAGTCCGGTGTTTTAGCAGAAATACCAGGGATGTTGAAATTGCACAGTCAGAGGAATAAAATGAAATCAAAAAGGTTTCTAATTCATGAAGGTCATAACAAACCCAGATAACTAACCTAAACCTTCCAGAGTCATTCCAGGAAAAACATCTTATTCTGTTCAACAATCCTAATTTTCAAGTTATCTATCCCTAAGGCAAACGGTCCTAACAATGTGTGGGCTAATGGTCTGAAATCAAAATCAATTCCACTGGTTAATTATCAGTTAATCAGTTACAGTTCTTTCAGAAGTGCGCAAATGAAGTTGCTCTGATTAGAAATATATGGATATTGCATCCCTGGGATTTCCAAAGGGCCAGATCTTTCCATCTCCTTAGTCATATGAGGAGCTCCTTTAAATTCCCTTGCTAAGGTTACTTAAGGCAGTTTACTGAAATGTGCCCTCTATTTTGAGCTAGAGGCAAATTAGTGCCAAATTATATGCTTTCTCTCTGCTTAGCTGATGGATAATATTTTAAAATATCATTTTGAAAAGCCTCTAATTGTCACAACAAATCATCTTTTGGTAAACAGAATCTTCACTTTTCTTTTAGTGCTTTATTTTCAGGCAATGCATGCTATTGAAATGCATGAGAGGAAATTAAATGCCTGTGATTTAGTAAAATGTTCACTTAAGGCACCAGTGATTTTGCTATTAGCATTTTGTAACAATTAGAAAATTTCTGGGTTTCAATCAAGGCAGTATATGCTAGTTCCATACACCTGGATTTTTGTTAAGTTTAATGTATCTTGTTCTCCCTTTTGAGATTGGCTCAATACTTGGGTAATTTCATTTTTGTTTCTTTTTTTCTTTTCTTTTCCCTTTTATTTCGACATTGCTTCCCTAAGCTCCATCTAAGAGGAAAGCATTACTATGCTATAACGTGCAGGATTAGGGCATTCCTTAGAAAGTCTATAAGCTAGTCAAAGTTTTGCACGTGTAGGACAAGGAGAGAAGAAACAAGTGATATAAGAGAAAAATCAGGAGTAAAAGAAAAAATGTGCTTCCTTGTTGCTATTTGTTTGGGCTAGAAAATCAAATCAGCATGAAAAATTCCAAAGATGCGTAAATTCTGTGAGTTCAGAAAGTTTCATTTTTACGCCTGCCATAGAAGGGGTCATCTGAACCCCTTTGTCCGCCACAGTGCCTCTTCTGCAGTGCCCTGGAACCTCTGCCCATGCTCGGGCCACCACTGGACATCACAGCTCCTCAGACTGACCACTGGGGCCCACACACTGTGTCGCCAGAGTCGTTCTCTCCTGGGGAAACAGGACCCACGAGAGTCCCAAGGCACTACTGTTCCCATAAATTGAGCTGAAGCTTTGCTAGCAGATTGGTTAATGTCAGCTTGCTCTGAGTCTGTATGTTGGATTTTTTCCCAGTAGAAAATTCTCCCTTATCTCTATCTTCACCAAAAGCAGAATAACAAGCAAAATAATAATTATTGAGCAATCTTCAGATTACGCTATGAATAAGCATAGTTCCAAAAACTAATTGGCTTTAGTTATCACTGCCAGAGCACAAGCGAGGCTGAAACACAGAGTTAAGTGACTTGGCCAAGACCACATAAAAGCCAAGAGGGCAACCATTGAGCCCACGCATCTTGAAGGTCTTGTTTGCAAGACGTTTGTTTGCACAAACCCTTAATTTCGTCTAAAAGTTGGAATTCATCTGATGCCACCTACAGCAAGATGCATGGAAAATGATTTTGTTATTATACATTCTCTACTTCGGACTTGAGAGAGAAAAATGAATCCTGCATAGAACAGGAAAACACTTTTTTTTCTTTTCTCTTTTTCTTCCTTTTTCTTTCCTCTTAATTTTCCTTTAGTTTTCCATTTCCTTTGTTCTTTTCAGATGCAGGAAGGAAATGGAGTATTTACAGTCTATTAGCAAAGGTTATTCCCCCATCTCCACTAATACATTTAGTGAAGACAAGTTTACATCATTTCTGCCAAGAGATTTCACATTGGACAGAGGATAATGTTGAACTTCATAGATGCCAGTGATCATTTCCAATGGGAATTTGCTACACTGGCTCAATTTTGTGTTTGTGAAACTGTCATTACAGCTGTGCCAGGCTGTATACAGCAGTTCTGGAAAAACGAAAGGCTCAGTGGTGATTTCAGTGTTCCCAGCTTAATAGTTTTTGTTAACAAAATATAAAAGCAAAGACAGAGATCAGCCATGAGGTTGGAGAGCTGCAAGGAGTCTAACAGGGAATACCCATGATGGGGATGAATTGGGTTGGCCCATGGCAACGTAAGACCTCTGAAAGTCCTGCTGCTGCCCATCTGCCCATGAGCGCTGGCATGGAGGGCTATGGGGCAGAGCTGGAGACAGGCAGGGGAAAAGGAGAGCAAAGCACCTCTAGCAGGGTCTGCACAAGGGCAGCTGGGACCATTAGTTGAGGGCAAGTCATAAAAGAGATGTGAATCTCTTGCACCTAAATTATAGGTATCTTGTGAAAGAGTCTTCCTAAAGTAAATGGTCATGTTCTCAAGTTTAAGCAGAGGGATGGCTGGGCATTTTTTGAAGGCAAATGCAGAGAAATCCTGGCTGCCTGTACTTTAGACACCTGAGTCAAGTGCCTGGTACCACCCCAGCTGGATCTGTAACACTCTCCTCTTCAAGCTTTAAGCTACACTGAATGGAAAATGGGCACAGGTGAAGAAGGCAGAAGTAAGACATTCTCCCCACTGTAAGGAAGTGCCTGGCACAGGTACCAACCAAGGACACTAAACCACGGCAGGAGAGACTCCTAGGGTTATATCTCCTCTTATGTTTGCTGGATTGCAATCCACACTCACTCTTTGGTGTAAAACACAGCTACTTTAAGGCCCAGATACAGGTTTCTCTCTCTCAGGAATGTGCCTGAACCATTAGACTCTTAATCATCCATGTGAACAAACCCATGAAACGTGACTGAGCAGAGAGCTTGCATTAACCAGATCTGTCATCCGCAGCCTTCAATAGTTTTAAGCACATTCCAGAATGAACCACTAAAATCAATTTTGTGCATTCCTTACATTTAAATTGTCCTTGTGATAACCATGGCAACCATTATAGCTAAAAAAGCTCAAGTGGAGAAAATGCACACTTGTTTTAAATTAACGGATGGAAACTAGGATAGGAAAATATGGTTAAAAGAGCCTAAAGTAAGTAACTGTTACTGCTCATGATCACTTTGGTGTTTAAAGAATCTTCTTTCTTCATTGACTTTTATTGATAACTATATACTTCTGTACATTCCAGCTAATTTTATGTTAGTATGTTAGTATTAAAGTAATTTTTGTAGTCTGCATTCTTTAACTGAAAAAAAATCCAGATATAGTCTGATAAAGAGGCTCCAATTTATGATGATTCATGCACAAGAGCTCAGACTCTGAAGGCTACAGAATGAGATAGATATAAGTCCACGTGACTTTCAAGGGGTGAAGGAGCAGAGAGATGCCTACATACTCTTCAGGAGGTAGTCCTAGCACTAACAAAGTTCAAGTGGTTGTAAGGAGATTTATGCTTTAATGGGATAGGTCTTAAAGGTTTCTAGAGACCTGCCAATGTAGGTGCACATTGAGGAGCATCTATCAGAACAGCAAAGCACCGAACTTGTGTAATTTCTGTGGAAGTTAGGCACCTACAATATTGATCCAGGTTAATAAATCTTCCTAGATGCTATCTGTGCCTTGAGATATCTAACTTGCCTGTGTACTTAGAGTTTCGACCTTAAATATTAATATCACTTACTAAAACAACATTTGATCATGATCACAAACTGTAGCCATAATGCGTAGTATTTACCATGCAAATGATCAATAAAATTAGAGGCAAAACTATGGCAGTCACTGCAGTGAAAATACCTTGCATAACTGTAGATGTAAGCTACCATTTAGGATTATTTTGGCAATAATGACTCACTGGAAATCCATGCTGGTGAGTATGGAGTGGTGAAGGATACGTCTAGTTGTTCTGGCAAGACCTCACAAATACTGTTCTGCAAGAAGGACCTTTTCTTCCCAGCAAGTCTTTTGACCACAGCTGGCTGAGAGGAAATCACAGCCAATGCTTGGAGGGAAGACTCCAATTTGCGCATCTCTGAGTCCCTTAAGAGAGGCACTGGCAAAGGCTGGAGGCTAGGCAAAAATAAGAAGCAGAAGAGATAAATCGAAATACTTTACCAGGCTATTCTCTTTAAAATATTCATGGTCTTCTTTCATTAAAATTTTCCTACTTCTAATTAGAACTGGATGGGCAAGTTCTGCAAGAATGATTTTGGTATAAAAAGCTGTTTCTCCGTCAGCACATTACTTCATGAGAGCTGCATAAGTCTCCATTTCCTCACATGGTCCAGGCTCACCAGGAGAGACAATAAGATCATTTGGCTTCTGAACAGAGCAGGGTACCATGAAGGAGAAATATTGTTTGGGGCTGAACTGATATTTAACTACTGTTTGAGGAATATTCAATAAAACAGAATTAATCTTTTTTTTTTTTTCCAGCTTGGGAAATACTCTCGTCAACACAAAACCTTTCAATACTCTTGATTTTCTTTTCTGTTCAACAGCAACCAAAGAAAGTCTTTTCACTGCAGTGTTAAAGACAGATTTGAACATCCCCCAGGATGGTGATTCTGATATTAAAAACTCCCGAATCACTGAGGAAAAAAGACCCTTTCTCCAACGAGGCCATACACTGGAAGTGTCTCCTGTGCTCCGAGCCCTTCTGGTCTTCTGCGAAGTGAGAGCTCTGAGGGAGCAGCTTTGTGGCCCCAGCTGGGAACACATCGGTGCAGGCTCAACAACAGCAATGCTTTCTTTGCTTTTTCTGCAAATGAATCCTAGGAATTTTGTTCCTGGATAGCTGCATGAGGAAACTGTTGCTAACTCTTGTGATTTTTAGCTGACAAATCACATAAAATGTAAGGGCACATAAAGTGTACCATTAATCTGGACACTGGAGTGAGAATACAGGCCAGCTGAAGGATCAGCCTTTCATTTTTTTGTAAAACTTAAGCTTTCCCAAAAATATTTGAGTAGAACTATTCTAGATAAACTTATAATCTGATCATAACTGACCTAAAAAGTCTAGTTGCAAATTCAGAAGACTTGCATACAGAGATGCAGGGGTTTTGTATAAATGGTTAATTTTTTTTTTTCAGGTAATGAATAGACTAAAAAAATTGCAATTTATTTTTATAAATTATAAATAATAGAGCTGAGGCTCTATTCATATGATATATATATTCACATGATATATTCCCTAGAAATTGTTCGATGCTATCGACCACTGTATCTTCCTTTCCATTTGTCAGTGATGGTGAAAATGATTGTATTTAAACTCTTGCAAAAAAGTTTCATCAGGAGTAAGATGAAGGCAAAGTCACCAAAAGGAAAATTAAATAGCCCCTCCTTTATATCTGTATCACTCCAGCACAATTTTGTTTAATATGTTTTTTGTATATTGCTCATTTGAGGCCTACTGAATAATTACATGGGAAATACTTTGCTGTTACTGGAAGAAGTTTCTTACATTTGCAAGCAGCAGGAAAACATAGTTATTAAAACCTGATAAAATATTGGTATTTTTACTGCAAAATAACTAGTAGCTATTATTGGCACTGCTTAGAATTAATTCAATTTACTTTGTTTTCAATTCAAGTTGTGTATACAGAACAGTTTGCTTTGGGTTTTGCCACTAACTGGAAAAAAGCTAAGTGAGAGATACAGCACTTCAATGCAGTATTTATGGAAAAAAACCCCATGTATTAGTACCTGAGCTAGTAAAACTGCCTGTGGCTAAGATTGCTTAATATTTGCCATTAGCCCTATTTTTGCTGGTTTATCACTGCACAGAATCACTTAAGCTGAAATTTGCCATGCTTGCCTCTGCCTTAGGTAGGGTTTTTTGAAATATTTCAGCAATAATTCCTTAGCTGTTTCCAAGAACGAATTTAGCAAGAATAAGTAACATTTAAGTGGTTTGTGCTTCTCTTGGGCAGTGTGCTAAAGACTTTAAAAGGGCTGACATTTGAGCTGTGCTGCCTCTCGGGAAATGCTGCTCATTACCCTCTGCCAGGAGAGCGCATTGTAGCACATCTGTCTCTCTAGAGGCCGCACCAGGATCTATAGGGTCTGGTGAGGATAGGAGAATGTCTTGGCAGGACCAAATGGACAGAAGGTGTGGATTCAGACTCAGCTGGGTAGAGAGGAGGCTGACAGAAGAGGAGGGAAGCCATGGAGACTGTTCCTTCTTCCCCTATGTATGATCGCAGAGCATTTGGGACCTGCATCCATCTGGCACGTATCCAGGGGAGTCACCAGTGTGGCTTCCTGGCCAATGTGCCTCACAGTGGCATTGGTTTCTCGGGAGCACGGTTAAGTAACAGAAGATTGCTTTAACAAGTCAAGCGAAACAAACACTGTGGTTATCCCCAGCACAGTGATTTCAGCTGCCGCATAAATTCAAACCAAGTGCTCAGTCCCACAGGCAGTCACTGGCTTCTCAGGGTTCGTGCCACAGCTCTTCACGCCAGGATGCCCATCACTGGGAGTGAGTCACTATGGAAATCATTGGGATTCAGACCTGCTCATTGGCATCCTCCTTGAAAGCTGCTGCTACATATTCACTTGTCGTGCCTGGCAAGAGTCCCCTCAGCAGCAAGAAGCTGTTTTTGACCTCTCTCTGCTCCTGGCACACAGCCTGCCTGGATGACACAGAGGTTTGAGGTCAGAGCCTCCTGCGTGTGGACCATTCATTTTATGAGGTCCCAGGATTATAATGGTGGAGGCACTGTTAGTCCCTCTTCTCTGACCATTTGACATAGCCAATGGGTACACTGTGTTGGGCAAAGATCTGACTAACTGGTCATTCTCTGAAAAAAACTTGATCAGGTCTA
The DNA here is from genome assembly GCF_000695765.1 of Mesitornis unicolor. Lineage (NCBI taxonomy): Eukaryota > Metazoa > Chordata > Aves > Mesitornithiformes > Mesitornithidae > Mesitornis > Mesitornis unicolor. Next base: position 43,338 of record NW_010183605.1, read on the forward strand.
GGTTTTAATGCTTCTTTAATGCATCTTATAACATACATGCTTCTCTGTGTCTTGGCTCTTCCTGCAGGCTGCACAGAGCTGAAACGTCACGTGGGATTGAGCACAGCGTTACGGCAGAGTAAGGCAGTGAAGTGCTGAGGAAGGGTCTAGAAAAAGTCCTTCCACTGCTTGTTACTACTGCTGGTGAAATTAGCAGCTTTGTATCTGTCTCTCAAACAACTGAGGACTCCTACTTTTTTGACAGATGGCTGATAGAAAAGCTGCAGACAGTCAACTCTGACATGGTTAGGGATACGACCTGATGCCACTGTTACCCTGTTAAGCCCACTGCCTTCCAGAATGAATTTGTCAGGGCTGTGTTTGTGCTGCAGTTGTTTATAGCTTTTCCAGCATGCACAAAAAAACCCATCATGAATTCAGAGTCTGCTAACAAATACTTGTGTAAATCACTGGCAAGGCATGAGCTGTTTCTCCTCTCTAGTAGTTTGTCCACCCCACCTGTAATGACCAGTTTGTCTTGTTGAAGCAGGCATCATCCTTACTGCTAATTAAAGTTCCTCTTCATGTGACATGTTGGGACTTGGTGTTATTTTACTTCCATAAAAAATGTTTTGTTCCTTTGCAGCACAGGCAAGGAATGTTCTTAGAGGGTCTAATGACTAATTCACATGTTCCTTTAATCGCCTCTCTTTTTCAATTTATCTAATTACTTTGAGCAAAAGATTGAACATATTACCTGTCCTCAGAGTTCAGGCTATTTCTACAATTAAAGATGATACAGTTATGCAATTAAAACTGACTTTAAAAGGTGGCCTAGTGTGTTTTTCATTTTATTGTTCTTATTTCCTTCTCTGAAGAATTTTCTTGCCTATGAGTAGAAAGAAGACTTCATGTAAAACTGAACAGTGATTTTATTATTACCTTACTTTTTCTTCCTTGGGAAAAAAAACCCTCATTTTGTGTTGTTACCTGTTTTCTACACCTTTCATTGATGTTAGATAATTTCAAACCTGTCTGTAAAGACATTCAGCCTTTATGTTGATGTTGCTGTGAATCCCAACTTAATGCAGGAGGTCTATATTCAAAAAATATCTTGAGCTGGTATAAGCTGAAGTCCAGCAGACAAGCTCTGATGAATTTTTCTCCAGCTGTTTACGATGTTACCAACACATGTCCACTTCATGACAGTGTCACAGGACCCGTCAAAGGTTATTATCCTTATTGAGGGGATTCAGAGGGAACAAGATTTCTGCACCTCATCTGCAGACCATCATTTGCAACTTTGAGCACGGCAGCAAATTCTATGTGAAATCCCCTGGGGCTGGGTGACCCAACTGAGAGTGAGTGTGCCTTCCTTACCTCACATCTGGCACTGAGCTGCAGAAAACAAATCCCTGCCAGCAACTCCTTGCATCACCCTAACACCTGGGTGGACATTTGGACTGATGCAGTTGAAATCCAGTTGGGTTTCTGGCTGGTGGGGGTAATTAAATGTTGTCCTTATAGCATGGGTGTAGACAAAAATAGGTGTTTTAATACCTCATATACTGAAGGCTAATCCCATCTGTCCCTACAACTGGTTGGAAAAGAACAGAGCGATTTAGCAACCCCTTAGAGTGTAGGGTCCCCATGTAGTGTCCCACATGTGGGATTTCTAACTTTTCCTGAAAAAACAACTTTAGAAAGATTAGTTCACTTTACAGTTACCTTAATCATGTTTTCAGTATTTAATATGCCACTCAAATGATTTTTTCAGCAGCTTCTTGCATTACACAGATAAAATAGTTTGTTTGCTAATCATATGCCAATTAAAATTATTTCTATATGGTACCATTTAATATTGGCATGCTCTGATAATTGCTAGAGTTTAATTTATTTCAGCCTGTATCTGCATGTTCCACAGGTGATAATCAGTGGTCTTTTCCTCCCTCTCTCCCAAGGGACACAATGACCTTATCACTTCTTTCCTTGCTAAGATCCTGCTCTGTTCCCCAGGTACCAATTGTGTTTCCTTTCAGATTCGTCTAATTGATTGATGAAATTAAAGTAAACTCAGAGCAATTGCTCTCAACCTTTATATAGCAACAGGATTGCTGCTTCTATTTCAGACCTGAAGAGGAGCCAGTGTTCCCAAAAGAAGGGCTCTTGTGCCAAAAGCCTGCCTGCTTTTCCCAAGGGCTAGTTTTACTTCTTCCCCCTAGACTCTCAGACCATTGGAGCTACAACACTGCCACACCAGAGTATCTACCATTCTAGGCAGAATATATTTCATATCGATCCATACTAAGAAACACATTTTTTGAAGACTGCAGTCTCCTGGATGCTAGCCAGAACTGCCTGTGTCCCATCGGTGTGCTGCAGCATAATGTACAAGCTCTGAAAAGGACTGACACATAAAGTCAACACACATTATTATGTTAAGTTCATAGCATCAGTCTAATTATTAAAAGTATAGCAACAGTTTATTATTTAAACAGCTGTATCTATTTTATGCTTTAAAATCAGCCTGTCTCCAGAAAGTGAGGTAGGAGCTCACTTTTGCAGGAACTGGGTTCAGATTCACCTGCTAGCATAGCATGCCCTTTAGAGCTGATGAATTTGTTTCTTGTAACACAGTGGCTGTACTGCAGATAATACTGGGATAATACTTTAGTAATCAACATCATGAGCTTTTTAAAGTCATGCTATTTCACTTTATTGTGTGAAGATGCAGTTCTCATTACAAGCTCGCCGATACTTCTAGCATCTGAGTCATACAGGGAGGTATTGCCTTGGGAATTTCAATTATCCAGGTGCAGAAGAAGCTTAAAATATTTAAGGAAAGGAGAAAGAGAAAAATAGATTACATTCCAATATTTCTTGTTATGCATGGGATTCAAACCCTGATGTCCATCAAGCACCCTTTAGTGTTCAGAAGGGAGACATAGCCTCTCTTGGGCCCTTTTCTAAATAAATCTTTTCTTCTGTAAGCTACCTCCTCCAAGGTCAGGATTAGCCTCTATTGTTGTCCATCAGTTTTATGATATGAGGGCATTGTATTTCACTTTGGAAAAAAAAATAAAAATAATAAATCTTTATTAGCAAACTTAAGAATGGAGAGGAAATAGTTCCAGAAAGACTGTAAAATCTCAGACACCTCAATAAATTAAGAGTGGAAACCTCCTTCATTCAGCACTAGACTTCAAAATTACAACTTAAAAGCCAAATGCAGCTATTGGCTGCACCATTTGACTTTTCACTGATGTATATCTGCTTTGAGATGGTGAAGTCAAAAGCAGAACTTGCTGTAGTTGTCTTTTACTCACTTTCTTTAAAGGGTTAAAAAGAATTCAGTCTTTCATGTTGGAGCTGTTTTAAAAGCAGTGTCACCTATCTCAAATGAAAAGATCTGTCTATACCCTTGGAGAGCCCTTCTAATTATAGATGTCGAGGTGTCCTTGAGCTTTGAAGCAAATGCTGTTATCCAGCTCAATATATTGTACATTACAGACAATTGTTTTATCTTTCCATCCAAAAGTACATTTTCAGCTTTCGGTCACAGGTTAACTTTAATTACACTACCCCTTCTAGAGATGAAGGCTCTATAAGCACCTGAAAAGACAGGCATAATTTGTTTGAAAGTACCCACACAATGAATTTTCTCCTTTTAAAAGTTACTTTTTCCAGGCAATGGGTTCTTATTTCCTAGTATTGTATTCACTTGAGCACGGAGAACCCTTTGTTCCTGGTGACAGAGTTACTGTTTTGTACTTGCTGAACTGACGCTATGAATTTCTTGCCTAAGGGTTGTCTTAGCTACATACTTCTTTGGCATGATAGTGTAAATAAACTCTTCATTGTGTTGGTTGTTTTCTCTGTGTTTTGGAATATGTAATTCTCATGGGTTCTAGGAAAACAAGCCAAATTCACAAACATACTGGAAAGAGTTATTTTAACATAGCTACAAAACAGGTAAAAAAAGGTTTATAAGCAAAAGTGATATTGGTCAGTCTTTCTAGCACAAATTATCTCCTTTCAGTCTGAAATAGAAGCAGAAATCTTTCAACTAAGTAAGAGTGGACGATATTTGTTCCAAGTTTAACTTAATTATGTTGTTCAATTAATTACTAACTGCTGGATTCCTGGAGCACACAGGTGACCCCCAAGCCATCAGGACCAAAAGTCTGATTTCACTCATTGACTTCAACATAAAGCCATTAATCACCACTCTTCCCTCTTATACCAGCACCCGCCTTTTAGACACTGCAATGAAAATAAGCAACAATAACCTAGCAATTATCAAGCTCCCTTGGGCTGACACAATTACCTCCACAAATCAACCAACAACCATAAGTCACTAAAAATTCAGCAACGCAGAGCTGGTGCAATTGCTGCGATTGCTCTTGCAGAGCACTTGTGGCTTCCACCTCACCAGTGAACAGGGACCTCTGCCCAGGGAGGTGAAATTATGCTGCTTTTTCCAGCAGCTATGATAACATGTGTATCGCTCCCTGAACATTTCCTCATTGGTGTTCTTGGACCATCATAGCTATAATGACACTGTTACCACTTATTTAACCTGTCAGAATATTTTACTAAGTTCTTAAACTATCAGCCCAAGATACCATGGCAAATTGTGCTCATGGAGTTTATTGTTCATGAAATACACTTTTTCAGCTCTAATGTGCATGTATTTTCTATGCTTGTCAGTACTATCACCAAGAAAATACACCAGGATTTTAAATGAAAAAATACAGAATTTCTCAGCATGTTTTACATCTTATCTGTCAGTTCCTGAGGGATATCATCTATGCATAGTACTCCCTTTGACAATGTTAGTTACTTTTTTATTTGATTTTAGCACTTTTGAAAAATACCAGACTCTTAACAATAGAACTACACAAAGCCTTATATGCAGGTCACCTTCTTAAGTCATTGAGAGATTATATTCAATGAATAAATTGCAACAACTTGAACATTACAGAAATCTTACATAATCGGAAGAAGAGTGTGTTGTACAAGATTATTTTAGGAATGACATAACAAGATAGGCACTCTGATAGTTGCACTGGCTGAGCTCACTTGGCCTCACTGCCCAAGTGAAAGTTGGTAGCAGGTATGGTAAGCCATGACTCAGCAGACCAGAGGCAGCTTATTCCACATGCTCTGTCTGGTCACAGGTGTAATTGAATGTGAAGAATTCAAAGAAATTTTCTTTGTGTTTTCCCAAGAAAGTGACTCATCTGGATTCTGGTGGAATCACCTCTTTCAGCATAAATTAATATGACAGTTCTCAAAATTTCCTATGTTTAAAGTAATTATATATTCCACATGCATTAATTCTGCAGAGAGGCATAGGTTTCATCTTCTGTGGCTACCAAACACGTAGGCCTGTTACAAAAACATAACAACATACAAATGAGAAATTTCAGTTACATGTCAGCTGATGTATACTGGATACATGCACTGCTTAACAAATGGCATCATCACTGCATGTGTACCCCGAGCAGTTAATTTTGATTTTGTTACTGATTTATAGGACAGAATGCCACCATATCACTGACATATTCTACTTCTCAAATATTTCAGTGGCTTTCCCTGGCTGCTGTTGCTTACTGTCTCCCAGGATGCGCAGGTTGAGTGCCATTACTATGCCTGGAGTTGATAACAAAGTGAACCACAAGTCTTCCAGGCTTTCTCCCGTCTCTGCTTTATGGTTTTCCAAAGAGGAGAAGGTACTCTGAGCTATTTATCTGGAAGTAGTCTCTCACATAAATTTTTTTAAAGAGAAATATTTTATTTTTCCAGCAAGTAAAATATCCCTAAGACTGAAAACTAGGAAAGAAACAAGCTAAAACATAATATATGTGGCCCTTTCAAATAAAATATGTAGTGTCATGTGTTTATTAGCACTTTTCTTTGTGTTGTTGAATATCACACAAGACAAACAAAGCGTAGCTACCCAGGATTTGCTTATTGGTATTGATACCGGTAAACAGGTGCCTGATTCATATCTGAATTAAAAAAAATATTGATCTTACACTAAAAAACAAAGAGATCAATTGAATTACCATATATTAAAATATAATTGTATGCATCTTCCCATTAATTGACACATTTATAAAATGTTTTTCTTGGACACCTTATGACGGGCAGCTGTCAAAAGGCAGGCTGTGTTTATGTGTACTTTCTTCATCTGATATTTTTGATTGTGCAGCTCTACTCAAAAATAATACTAAAAGTAAGGTCAGACATCAGAACCCCAAAGTTTATGTGAAAAGGAAATCATAATTACATCATCATGAAATTCTCTAGACTATTGTTGTGGCATAAACATGAAATATTGGTGCTTATTTGGAAGATGAGTCTAAGCCACCATCCAAGATCTAAATCTTTTTGTCAAATGATGATAAATTAAATTCTAATAAGCACAAAGATCCTTCTATGTCCGAGAGGCAAAAGAGCCAGCATTCTGAACACGAAGCCTCTTTAAATTATTTCAAGTTATTTATTTGACTCAGGCTATGTCTTTAGTTTCCAAAAGAAAAGAAGCTATCCAAAATTCAAGGTCACTTTCGAAGTTTTGATCTACTGATATAAAGTATGTGATTTGGAATCTGCATTTTCATTGAGAAGAAAAATACCTTCTCTGTGTTGGCAATTTCCAATTTCATAGAAGTAAGGAGTGTTAACTGCAGTACTTAGGCACAGAGTTCTTGGCAATTAACCAAGTGTGTTAATCACTGAAAATAATACTGCAACAGTAGACAGCACAGACACACCATACGGCTTGTTTTTAATTCTTGAGCACACTAGATTTGCATCCACTCCATATTGCTTTAAGTTCATCCTCACAGCAGTCAGTTTTCTAGCTTTCTAACAAATTGACAGCTAGTTGAGATTCATAGTGGTGATAACATTAAAACAATTAAAGCTGTTGCAACTGAGGAAAAAAAAAAACAAGTTCTTGTGCCTGTTCTACTGAGTCAAATTCAGCCACTTCAAGTCCTAAAGAACTAATGAAGACTAGAAGCTATAAATACACCTTTTCCTCTTAGTACACGCTATTGCTTATTATGTTGGTTATCCCATTTTTATTATTTTTTATTGTATTCCTGCCAGCCACTGGCACTGGTCTACAGTTGTCAAAGGGCAACAGTACCCCTCTCTAACAGTCATACTGGGAAGCCAAAGAGAAGAGCCAGGCTCCTGATTTCTCTGGACTCCCTCAGTGGGTTTCCACATCAGTGTGACAAGAGTGAGTGAAAATAGGTCTACCTTTCGCTTCAGCGAGGCGTGCTGTGGAAAGCAGTCCCATGGTCCTGGAGCACTGCAGCTTCCTATCATTCCTCAGGACAGAAATCAGTCTTGGAAGGTGGATCACAAGACCACAACAGAAGACATTTGAAGGACTTTTGAAGTTTGAAAGCAGATTAAATTGTCTGTAAAAGCAACCAGGAAAAGTTGCCATTTAAATTGAAGATATGCTAATGTGTTCTCACAGATTTGACAAGAATAAATGCACCATAATAGAAATATAAGACATTCCTTGTTGCCTGTAGCTTACTGGGATTTCTTTCCATCTAAACAGCCCAGACTTTTATCTCTCATGAGCAAAAGAAACTCAATGGTTAGCATAAACCTGGGTGTTTCTGCATTCTGTGACAGACTCCCTGATAATTAAATGGCAGAAATTTGAAATGAAAAGAAAAATTGAAGCTGACAAATACAATGAAAGAAAGATACGTAATAAGCTCAAGGTAATATCACTCTATTTTACATCATGAAACCCCTTAATAGATACTGTTATTCTAGAAATCATGCCCATTATTTTTCAAAACCTGTTAAAAAATCTTAGGCAATGTTATTAAGAAGCAGTAGAAGTCATAGGACAGTAGAAGAGCAGCAAACTTGTTAAAAAATTGAAAGTACTTTCTCCAGGATACTCCAGTTCTCTGCAAGCCTCTTTCCAGTTCCAGCAATTAACCTTGCTATGCATTATCATATCACATTTGGGTGGTTTTTTTCAGCACTTCTTTGATTTTTGTTAAATTCAGAAATATGTCTGGATGAAGAGGAAACATGGTCTAGTGAGACCCTTGGAATGACATTATTAGTAGTGTTGAAGAGTGAGGCAGTTTGTGAATGATAGCTAGGGATTATGCAGAAAGAATTTAAGTAACAAAACTAGGAAAGACATTGTGAAGAACACTGAAACCAAGATACTGCATTTTTAAGTAGCCTAATACCTTGGATTTAATTTGCCATTGTATACTCCCTCGAAGGTTTCAATACCATAAATATACATTCTACTGGATCCTTTTACAGAAAAGCTTTCCTGATTTCTCTACAGGTTCAGACTGAATTTCATTTTCTTTAACTACTTTCACACCACATTTTGAGATCACAGGTTAAATACTTTCTTGGAAGTTTTTATTTAAGAATAAAAGTAATGTACTTTCTGAGTATTCTGCCAGATTTCTGAAGAGATTGAGGCAGTCTCAGAGGCAGATTGGTACTTTAGACACATATTAACTTTGCAAATAGCTAGAACAGTTAAAGACTTTATTGAGTCCAGTAATTATTGATTCCAGACTGCCACTTCCTACCCATTGCCAAAACCTGTTCTCCCCACTGCAGGGGAGGGGCTAGAGCATCCCCCAGCCGTTCCAGCACATCGTCAGCCTGGACAGAGAGGAGACAAGCATGGGCCACCCATATGGTGCTGTAGGTGAAGATGCACTCAGGTCTTCTCTTCCAGCACTGAGCACGGGGGCAGATAAAATATCTAACTTGCACAGCCTGGCTTTTGTCTCCAAACGAGTGAAACAATGTTCTACCAAACATACGGACTTTTCTGCCTGGCTGCTTGAGATCTCAATTTGATTCCCGTGTGGTCAAAGATTACTCTGTGTTGTGCCAGGCCACTGAAGAACATTGCCTTCACACATTTGGGGACCACTTTGGAAATAAAATGACTGAAAAATCTTTATCACAGATTTAAAAGACTGAAATTGATTGGTTACCTTTCTCTTTCTTGTTTTCTCTTTCTCTCTTTCTCTTTCTCTTTCTCTTTCTCTTTCTCTTTCTCTTTCTCTTTCTCTTTCTCTTTCTCTTTCTCTTTCTTTCTCTTTCTCTTTTTCTCTTTCTCTTTCTCTTTCTCTTTCTCTTTTTCTTTCTCTTTCTCTTTCTCTTTCTCTTTCTCTTTCTCTTTCTCTTTCTCTTTCTTTCTTTCTTTCCTTCTCTCTCTTTCTCTTTCTTTATTTTCTCCCTCTCCCTCTTCCTCTCCTTTTCCTTTCTTTTCTATCCCCCTCTTCTGCTGCTGCTGCTGCTGCTTTTTCAGCTTCTTCTTCCTCTTTGTTGTCCTCTTCTTCTCCTCCTCCTCCTTTTCTTTTTTCTCCCTTTCTTTTTCTTCTTATTATTCTTCACGTAGTATATTTTAGGAATATAACTTCTCACTCTTCATCCTAGTCCGTAATAAGATTGATGAGCCACTGAAGCTAGCAGCGAGGTTTTCCAGCCACCCTTCCTCTCCACACGCTGGACTCCAAGGTGAAGGTCTTGACGACCTCTGGAGGCCAAAGTGAGAAACTTGAAATTCTTACCTTGTGTTCCTGCAAGGGTAGAGCCACAACCAGGAAAAAAACAGTGCACGCCATTGCCATTAGTTAGCATATCCCACTAAGGATCAGTTTCAAGATATGGAAAAAGACTGAGGATGGAGGAATTTGGGAAAGCTGCATTTTGGTTTTTATCAAAGAAAACGTGTGCTTGTTACAGACAGAAAGGCAGTATCTGTGAATCTACCACAATGTACATTGAAAATATCGTGGGACATATTGAAATAGCATGATTTTAAGTATGATTTTTCAGATTTTCTCATGCTGTTTCGTGCTACAGAAATTCAAGTTCACAAAACCTCTTTGCCAAGTCTGACCTCTTGCCATTATACTTGTCTTATTTGACTGCTTATTTGACTGCCAAACTTCTGTTTTAATAATTTATTTGCTACACAGGGGTTTAAATTGCTGTAAATGTTGGATTCAGTCTGGTTCACCTTTTCTTAAAGACAGTGAAAACCAGTCATAATCAATGCCAAATGAAAAATTGGGCAGAAGGTGCACTCCAGTATTCAAAAAGGCAAATTTCACAGCCTTAGATATTCAGGTAAAATTTTGATTGAGCTATTGCAGAATTTAGAGTTCAACCTTAAACAGGTGCTTAAATTCTGTTGAAGCATGAAGGACGTAAACACTCATATAAAGTCAAAACGATGCTTAAGAGCTTTGCAGAATCAAAATTATGCTAGTATTTACCCAAGGTGGGGTAATTCCCAGTATTGTCTCTATAATTTACACACTTTAAACATATTCTAATACTTACTTTTGGCATTTATCCACCTGACACTTATCTTTTGTCATGCTTTAGTGTTTAAGATTAGATGGGAACCTCTGAACAAGCAGTCTGACTATCTGCACTCAAAGGCTTTATATTGGCCCCATTATCCCTGCCTGGAGACCAGTTACTCCTGGTTAGCTGAAGCACCGCTCCCAGAAAGTCACTTAATCCTGACTTGTGGATATCAAATTTATTCCTCTAATGTCTTGCTCCAGTGGTTGAGGCCTATTATTGTTAGAAGTTTGTGCTTTATTTCTCAGCTGACTATGGCTGGCCTAAATATTCAGCCATTGACTCTCGATGTGCTGATCTTTGCTAAAGGTGAAAGCCTTTTTACATCTTTCCTCAGGAAGGTGCTCAGCACATGTCGTTTCTCAGTCGTCTCTTTGACAAGCTAAACAAACCTTTTAGTTTTTCACTGTAAGAAATGGTAATAATTTTTAATTAAATCTGATTTAAATTAACCTAATAATTTTCAATAATTGTAATAATTTTTGTGGTCTTCAATAATTTTACTTTCTTTTTTAAATGTAGGCACCAGAATTACCTTCTGTAGTAATATTCAGATATTTAAATATTTTTCAGAGTTCCTTGGGCTAGGACAGAGGGCCATAGTCTATTTGTGTGGCCTGCCTCCCATGTTCCTACACATTTAGCTTTTCTTTTGGCTCTGTTCAAATGATTTGGACTTAACTTGATAGTCTATCGAGCATTCTCTGTTGGTGTCCTGCCCTCATCGCTGTAGACATCATTAGACGCATTCCTGTATGTAGGCTTAAACCAGCCAAATTGTATTAGCAGTGATTTTATATTTGCTTCTAAAACACAACTAGAAATGATGAAGAGTATCACTTAGCACTAATTTTTGTGAAAACCACTTAAGAGATGACCTCATGGATTGCCCTTTGAGATCTTAAAACAGTGTGAGGTTATTGATATTGTACAGTGCCAGTTTCTCAGCTGGGGTGTGAGTGTGTGTGTGTGAGAGAGATGATAACAAATCAAAAATATATCCATTACATCTGCTATGTATATATAGCACTGGCAATCAGCCAGCAAGTAACCTCACTGGAGAATGAAATCAGGTTTGTTTTGACAAGTCTTGTTGCAATCAAATTATGTCAAATGACTTTCATTGGTCTGATTGTTATTAATTCATTCTTAAATTTGGCTGGGGCTGAAGTCAGAATAACTATGGCCCACAGCTGCCCACAACAGGCTGCTGGTCAGGTCTGAACACTTACAATGGCAATTTTGTGAAGCGCTATGAGTTAACAGTAATGAAGATATGTACACCAATTAGAGTTCTCCTTGCCTAGCTCTTTTATGCTGATGGTTAGTCATGCCAGAGAATTTAAAAATAGCTAGCAAATGAAAATAACATCTTTTTTTGGGTCCCTTTTGAATAATAAACACTTCTTCTCCTTTCTTTATAATTAGTGAGCTGTACTGCTTCCTTCCAAACAACAAAAAAATTATTTATTAAAAACTAATATTTTCCTTCATTGCTAGCTGTGCTATCACTCTTCTGTCTCATGACAGATGTATTCAGTATCACTAAGATTTCTTTTGCTCCTAATATAGTTCTTTGAATTCCATATTGTCATTCACACTGCCACCCAATCATATTTTTTCCAAAGTTCTTCTCTTTTTACTTCCATTCTCATTTTAATGTGATCCAAAAGTTTACACTGGGTTTACACTCACTGCTGTCTTCCTCCCTTTCCTCTTTGCAACATTTGTTGCTTAACTCATCATCTTCATTTTGCTACTGAACTAAAATGAGCTTTTAGCAAAACATGACATCTTTTCAACTGTACATCCATGGCTTTTTAATCATATAATGTAAGTTTCCAAGGACTCCTCTGAGAAGCCAGAAAAAATGAGACTGCCAGGCAGAAAATAATCACTTCTTCTCATAATTTCCCTCAGCTTGAGAAAACTCTGTTTTTCCACACTGAATGTAATCAGATTGTGATCACTGATCTCCAAGCTTTGCCAGCTTCCCCGCCAGCAACTAAATATTTTTTCTTAAGCCAACACAACAAAGCCCACAACAGAATTGCTTTGTGTTGGGCACAATATTGTTGCTGTGAGAATGTACCATCCACTGCTTTGGGACTGTGGTGTTTTACTATAGGCTCCCTGGGTGAAACCAACAATCCCTCCAACATTTGTTTGTTCCTTCTCTGCATTGGGAGCAAGTGCTCAGCAAGACAACCATGCTGCTCTCCCGCTCAATTCATGCCATCTTCTGGAGCCCCCATCCCTGCACATCTCCTCCATCTCCATTTCCCCTCCTGGGTTTTGTCTGATACGGATCAGACACCTTAATTCTGTGTTTCTCTCAGTTGTGCTCTACTGGAGAAGCTCCAGGTTTATAACTGCCTGCACTGATGCCCTTGGTCAGGAGGAAGAAATGAGCAGGAAGAGATGGGCTCTCCAGCTTGGTAGACTGGGGTCCTATAGGGTGTGGGAGACCCCAGCTCCCATCAACACATAGCAAAACCATGCAAAAACATGCAAACACACACACACACACACACACAAAAGCCACTGCTGCAAAGTCCACCTTTGACTTACACCAGTGGATACCTTGGCATTTTCTGGGGTGCCATGTCACCAAGCTGAAGTCCTCAGCTGAGTCTGGTTTGAACTATCTCCCCTGGGCAGCAAGGTGAAGGGAAACTACACAGCTTTCTTCCTTCTGTGGGTACGCCTCCAAGAACCCTGCACAAGCTTAGTGTCAAACATCCACCGCACTTCATGAGTCGTTTTGAATTTCAAAAAAATCTAGACAACAGAAATGAAACCAGAGCAAAAAGGTAGAGAAATGCTGCAAATATTTGAATAGAAGCACTGTAAGGGCATTTCTTCACTGCAAGAATCTGCTGTTACCAACCTACCTGAAGTCTCTACCACTTTTTTATTCAAAATAATGTAATTTTTTTATTCCTCTGATACCCTCTCATTTTTAATTACCTTTTTCTTCCTAATAAATTTAGAAGAATTCAATGAAAACAGCTGTAACTCTACAGCCCCCACTCAATGTCAGAAATGTGTATGCAGTGCACCCAGTATTTCGGTTTGCATAACTTATTTGTGACTTATTATTAAAGCTGCTTGCATAATAAAATTAATTGCAGTTTACATTTAGCTATGTGCCTGTTCACTTGCCTGTAATCAAACTGACAGCTTTTACTTTAAACAGTCAATCAAGTCTGCAGTTCTTTCTGGCTCTGTTTGTTTGATTGGAGTTGAGATGTCATAAAACAGAATGGAATATTTTACAAGTTCTGATTACACGCTTTGACTTTTTTAGGACTGCAATTTCTTTCATTCATAAAAAAACCCCTCTGATTTATTAAAAAAAACCCCTGATTTTAATTTCACAGTTGATGCTACAGTTACCAAAACCACAGTCTGAATTCTAAATGTTTTTTCTCTGTCAAAAGTAGCTAAAAAGCCGACACATTAAGATCTTAATTGATTAGATTATAACAACAGTTTCACGAATAAGGCATAATTTTTCCAGGCGATATCCTCTGAATAGAGCTGTATTTAAAGATAAGGCAAAATTATTCTTCTGCAGAATAGAATCTAGGAATGGAATGATAAGTCTGCAGCTGGAAAAGTAGGTGGCTGTTTGAAGTAAAAAATATTACCTGAAACATTTCATTACTAAGAAATGAAGAACATGTCCTAAGTGTCTTGAAAGGAAAGGAGAATCAGCAATGAACATGAAACACCATAAAACTTCACATCTAATTCATTAAAAGGTAGACTCTTGCTAATGTGTAGAAAAAACTTCTAAACATTATATTTCAGATCAACCCTCAGTTTCAATTTGTAATATTTGGCAGACTGCATGAGCATCAAACACAGCCGTATTTTTATTCTTTTCATCTTACCCTTTGATCTTTTCACATATTATACACAGATACTTAATGGTCCTATTGCTACAGGACTCATGGGATCCTACATTCAAAATGTCTCTCTGAAACATATATTTGAAATAACCATTTGAAATACTTGTGAAAGGACTATGATTAAAGTAACTCTTTGTATGTAACCTAATAACCACCAAAAAAAATCCTCCAAAAAAACTAGGACAAGCTTTTCAGTACTGACTCCTTCTTTGGGGTGTCACTATCTCATAGTCCCAAGGGACCCAGCTTCAAGAAGTGATTGGTACTTTTAAGATATCACTGTCTGAGAATCAAAAAATTGGATTGCAGCATTACCAAGATATGACTTCTAATAAAGATAAATAAACTAAGAATCCAGTCCAATGATATACCATACACATACTGGGAATGAATGTCATTTATAAATCTCTTCAAATACACTTTTTAAACTGTATGACGCAAACTGTAAAAAAAGTTATAGCACCAGTTTATGATACCATTTCTTTATGAATAGTTTAAATGGGACATATTACCAACGGGAATAGTACCCCTACTGGTATGCATATTCCTAGCTTTATAGGAATGTGGTCTGTAAAATCAGTATTTTGAAGCAGTCTGCCACAGGGAAGACAGGCACAGTGCAAGAAAATGTAAGAAGCATACCTCAGAATTGTCTCCTTTACTTTGAAGTCTCACTCATTAAATTTGTGGCATGCTCTTAAATTTGATGCTCTTTTCTAAAGTGTATAATTCTCACAAAGCTTAACAAAACTAAAAGTGACCAAAACAAAGAGAATACCCTGTACCATGCACAAATGGCTGCACTGATCCCTAGAGACAGAGGTGTAAGTCCTTCAGCAACCTAAAGGTGAGACACCAGGGCTAAATCTGGGAGCTCTGCTCCCTGCCTAGCCAGGGAGACTGACCTCTGTAAGGCATTACCTAGCTTCAGGGTCTATCAGAGGACAGATTAATCACCCTCTCTCCTCCTAGTAGCTATGAAGACAGTCCAGGTCACTACACAGAGTTCATGTGTGGCTTTTGCAGGACTACGTTTATGTAAAAGAAATCTGACCCAGACGTAAAGACAGGTTGATTGTTGCACTATTTGTTAAATGTAACTACAGTTCTAGCAGCTCCATAAAAGTCAGAATCTTCTGAGTATCTCATTGGGTATAATAATTAGGCTCTACATTATGGATATAACATTAGTAGAAAGCCAATCAGAAATATCAAGCCTGAAAGGATTCTTATGCCCTGTCCAAGCCTGGTGGATTCTTACAATTCTTCCACATTTTATGGTACTGAAAACTTTAAAAGAAAGTTGCCATGTGCTTTCTCCCTGTGCTCTGTAAATGCAAATCCTATAGACTAAAATGACTGCAGACATTATAGGAGTTCTGTCTAAATTATTAGAATTCAAATTAATGTGATCTATAGACATAGAAAATTACAGTTTAGAAGGTAAAAAAGAATCTTCATCCATATTAGAAAGGTTAAAAAACCCCTCCAAAATAGAAGAATAGACACTT
Organism: Mesitornis unicolor; assembly: GCF_000695765.1. Classification (NCBI taxonomy): domain Eukaryota; kingdom Metazoa; phylum Chordata; class Aves; order Mesitornithiformes; family Mesitornithidae; genus Mesitornis; species Mesitornis unicolor. Next base: position 59,155 of record NW_010183605.1, read on the forward strand.
CTAAATGTATCAGCGGTCTTCCAGACCTTTTTGAGATGAAATTCTGGTAATTATATAGTTTCTGAATGTATGGGAAAATGAAATCATATACCAGTTCAGTGATTGAAGTACATTTCAATAGTTCTCCAACCATTATGAGATTGCTTAGCTACTAGAAGCAAAATCTAATGGTCTAATTTAGTCAGTTCGTGTTTGTGTAAATTAAAAATAATGCAAAATTGTTTGGGCTAGTTTCTTACATCCATCTTCTTCTCTTTGCTGGAACACTTGCAGCTACAGACAACTAAATATATAAGATTATAAAAAACCAGTCTTTGAAAGAGGGGTGAATTTTTGCATCTTTGTGGTGAAAAAACACTTATTTTACTCCTTTTAAATGCTTACAAGACCTCCTAGTAAATAATAAAACCTTGCAATGCATGAGACTCTGAAAGTCTTGATCTTAGAGACAATATTAGATGTTTTCATGTCTTTTTCAGTTTTATGTGTATACATATTTCCATAAGAGTGTCTGCAAAGGAGCCCATTCTCTGTCAGCAAGACTTGAGTGTGAGCTTACCCATGGGTTTCCTTCCCTACACCCTCTAGTATACCCAGCAGGGACAAAGTGGTGCCACCCAGGACGGAGGCAGGAGAGGACCAGCTGACAGTGGGCTGAGTGCTCATACAGTCGAGATGTGGAGACACCAGTGCAGGCCAGCTCTAAATGGGGCAGCTCGGTGCTATGCACAGGTGTCAAGACCATCACACCCCAAACTTTACTCTCAGGCCTCCCTGAAGGCAGGCAGGTCGGCTGCTGAAAAGCTGTCATGACTGCTGGCAGCGGCTGTACTTTACCTTGCTAGGTCCACACTGTGTTTTTTTTTGCTGAACATAAATAACACTCTTGAATCATGGTCATTAGGGCACTGTAAAAGTGTTTGATATTTCCCCCTGCTGTACTTTTGCTTTAGCTGCAGATAACTGACAGCAGCAGTTTTATTTCTCAGCCCAGCCCTAGCATGATGTAGAGTCCCTTGGACTAGTATCTTATTGCTACTCCCTGCACATTACAGAAAAAGAAGTCTTTATTGTATGTTTTATAGCAGTTCGGCTTTAGCTGAGCTTTGTATGCTCCTCTTATGGAGACTGCTGAAGGAGGCTGTCTAAAATCCTCATCAACTTTGCAGTTACTTTGCAATGGAGCCACAGCTTCAATGTTTTATGTGCAAGGCCTTAATATGAGCACAGAAGAAAAACGGGAGATCCTTTCCTCAATAAAATAAGAATAACTCTGGATACGCCATCTTTGCGAGAGGCTCTCCCCAGCCTTGGGACAGACTACACTTCAAAGCTGCCAGTCAGTCACAAAGCTGTCTGCTGATTCTCCAACTTTCAAAGTGCTCACTCCAGGTCTAAAGCACCATTCAGTACACTCTGACGTGTGGCATGCTTGCCACGGGCACCAGTACAAGGGATAAAATTATCTCCTTTGACCAGTCATCTTCTGTTTTGTAGCCCAGCATCACAGCTCTTCCATCCCACGTGCTCCCATTCAGTGTCATTTCCATCGTGTTAAGTAATTTGACTGCTGCATTTTAGAAGGGGGCTCCCAAATAGCAAAGCTCTCACCAGCAAGTGATGACAATGTTCAGCGTGCAAGGATAGCTTCATTGCAACGGTGATTTAGATACAATTTCTGCTTAGCGTTGCTGACCAGCTGCTAGAAAAAGAGTTACCAACCTAAAGGAGTAATTGTTTTCTGCCAGTCTAAGATTACTTTTGACTCTACTCTCCTAAGGTACATATATTGCAATGGTGTTTTTTTAATGTACTCTTGAATTGTTCGTCAACCACACCTGCACCTGTTTGAAGCAAAGAGCGGGAATTTCAGAACTGCAAGAACAAGAAATTAATTTGCTTCTTGTGTCTGTGCTGAATGTTGGCATGTTACTGGAGCCAGAGTCATTGAGAGTCTCCAAAAATGTGTGAGTTCACTTTTGCTTCATAAGCAAAGCTTTCCACATGCTTCCAGCCCATAGCACAGCTGGGCTTTGGACACCCTGCTGCCACCGTGGGACCCCCTATATATCCTAACAGTAAGTCTGCTCATCCCAGAGCAGGTGGACCTAGGATTGTCTCTTTCCATCAGATTCAACTACCACTTGATAAAATAGAAATTGCCTCTTTCCTTACCGCAGCTTGGCCTGTAGCTTGGTGGTGTTGAGCATCCTCAGGG
>NW_010183605.1:61403-68116 GCF_000695765.1 Mesitornis unicolor
GCCTGGCACTCTCTCAGCCTGAGGAGGGTTTGGGATTGAGGTACTTCGATTTCTCAGGTAGTCCTCTAACTTCTACACCAGTGTAAAATGTAGGATGCCCGTTGGAGGGAAAGTGGCCCTGGCTGCTGTATTTGTGCTGGGCTCAATGCTATGGCATGCGTCAAGGAAGACAGGTAGAACCTACCTGGTTCCTGATGGCCAAAGTAGCAGCAACTTTATATATACTGCCAGAAATCTGGAAGAGATGAAGCTAGAAATAGCTCCAGGCTACATTTCCTACAGCACTGTTGAGGATAGCTTTTTGGTTTTGTAACTGGGGAGGAAACATTTTGCTGCATGTTGCCTGTATGATGCATACCTCCTTTAGAGGCTACACTATGAAAATGTCAGGCCAGAAATATTTTTATATGTGTCAATCAAATGCACACTTTCCTCAGTGTCATCAAGGAATCCAAGAAATACTTTATCTTAAATACTTCATTATCTATCCTGTCATGAAGAGCTGCAGGAGGAAAAAACTGGAAGTATTACTATTCATGGGCCCATTTATCATAAGTAAGATGAATTTACATGTTCTCAGGGTACCCAGCCTGAGAAGTGTGCAAGACACCATTTAAATAGACCTCTACTAGTCTTCAAAAAATTGAAACTGCTGTCCCTGAGATGAAAGGTCTTATTCATAAATGCAGCTTCCCACATTAAAAATGGAAATGCCAGGCTGATATGTCATCTTAAATTAAGCAGCAGTAATGTTCAGACATGGCCAATCCATCTAATTTGAAGCCAAAGAAGAATTATTTTAATTTCCAAGCTCATTTAGATTGTATCTAAAACAGAAATGTTTATTTTTCAAAGGATATGAAGCATATTACACTAATACTGCAAGATTCATTACTTGGAGGAAGGACTAAAACTTTCAGTCATTAGGCAAAGTCCCAATTCTTTTTGGCATTTTAGCAATTTTCGAGGTTTGAATTCAAGACAGTGATCACATTTGCATTTTTCTGGGCAGCAGATAGTAAGTGAAGTTATCTCACATCTTTTATTATTGAATGGCTTTAATCCCTATATATGCAAGAGACTGATCTGGATTAAAACTGGCTCCTTTCAAAATGATCTAGTGATCACCAGACTGGGATGGACCTGCTTTATTATTATTTTAGTAGTAGTAGTAGTAGCTGTAGTAGTATTATAAGGATGAAAACTGACCTGCTTTTCTCTATTTCTAATTTAGAGCACAAATCCCTGCATGCTGTCCCTGTGTTTGCAAGGCACATAGAAGTCATGTTGCTATCATAGCCTCTGTCAGAGTTGGAGCTGAAGGAAATTCAGCACAGGAGCAGTTTCTGTTCAGCTTGCCTTCCCCCAGACACACCATTTTTTCTCATGTTCAGGTATTTTCAAGGCTTTCACTAGTGTTTCATTTTCTGTCACCAGGAAACTTCTGTTTCAGGCACATTTCCCTGTCCATCCCTGGCAAACACTATGACAGGGGAATCATTTTGGCATCCAGCAAGCACCACCTCATTTGTCACCACGTTGCCCCCCACGGCTCCTTCTGCCTCATCCTCTCTGACCTGCAGCTCTTTATACATCTGTAAAGGAGAGGATTTGTCATCACAGCTCTTGCAATTCTCTTGATTTTTATGTTTATTTTTGAGTTTGGTCTATCTGTTTTATGTAGAAGGAAAGGCTTAAGGAGAAAGGCAGGTATGTATGCCTTTACAAAATGCTTTATTTAACTTTTTCCATTTATTTGACTGATGATTCCTTCTTTTTCCATCTCTCATGATTCACCTTCATTAAATGCTCTGATCCATGCTTTAAAACATTTTTAGATCAGTGGTGTTTCCTTACAGGTCTCCTTCCTCCTCTCTAAACATCGCATCCCTTGGCACTAAATCAAGGCAGAAAAGAAAAACTTCCAAAGGTACACTGCAAGGAGAGCGTGCAGTGCAAACCCAGTCAGAGGAAAGGATTAATTCAAGCCTGAAAGGTCTTTGTAAGCTGGGAAGGTGTGCTGGAAAGGTGTTCAGCACAGATAAGGTGAGGAGACCCAGGGAGACAAAGCCTAAAGATTTTTAATTTTTTTTGAGGATTTTGTAAAAAGCATGCCAGATGAAATAGTAAGTAAGGATTCAACGAGACAATGCAGTATCTGGTAGAGAGGCATTACAGGGGAGCCCTGGTCCTGGAAGACCAGGGAAGCTGGAGAGGAAATGTGGAGGAATAGAGACAGCCACGGCAGTGCCTGCAAATAGCAGGGAGGTTCTAAGACCATGAGAAAAGTTGGGCTGCAGGTCCAGTTCCCTGCTCCATCAGCGGGCAGTGGAACATGCATTAATAGCAATGAAACTTCAAATGTTTTGTGCCCCTTCAACCCCCAAGATAATCCACTGTTTGCACTTGAATCAACTCATGGACAGGATTTGTTCAAAGACATGGATGAAAATTTGAAAATCCAGATTCTGTCTCTAAAACACTTCTGAAAATAGAAGACTTTGAAAAGGTAGAAGAATGAGCTGAAAATCTTGCTATTTCTACCCAGACAGAAGAAAGACTGGAAGGTTCCTTCTCATGCTATTTTTGCATTTTTCTTGGAAGTCCTTAGGGTCTCAAGCTGTAGTTCTATGTAAAAGGAAATGAAAGATGTATCTGAATATGTCTGGCATAAAAACAACAGGAATGCAGAAAAAAAATGTGCCTCTGGCTAAGAGAATGTGGAAAAATTGAGTAGGAAGACTATAGGGAGCTCTTTGAAAGGGTTCGTACTGGTGGTCTATGGAGTCCTGGGAGTGGAAGAGCTATATATCTCTGGAAGGAAGCAAAGGGAATCACACATATTGTGAACAGACTTAAGTATATCATCCAGAGAATTATACCTCCATTTTAAAGCTTTTTAACAGCCCACAAAAAAAAAAATAAAAAAGAGAAAAAAAGTAAAGGATGGAAGCTCTGCTGCAAAGGGACCAAGAAAACAAGCACATCTGCTCTTATGACCTTCATGGATGAGGCGATTTCTGGCCTTCAGTCCCAGCCTGGAGAGGCACCTGCACCTGGGAGGCAGGAGTATGTCCACCTGTTGTGGTGGTGGTGGTCCTGAGCCTGTCTGCACATACGAGCATGAGACAACCCTCAAGGCAGTGCCCACATTTAAAATCCAGTGGCAGTTTCTGACAGTACCCTCCCTCATTTCTCTTTGGAGTGGGTTAAATATCTCCTTGCTGGGTAAGCTGGGTGCTGTGGATCTCATGAGCAGCTTCTTAACGCTGAGCAGTAAGCATGTAGGAAGCACACACTTAGATGGGCTGGCGCAGCACCACCGACTCCTCATCTGGAGTACAGTGAGTTTAAAGCTTTTCAGCATTGAGTATCACAGTGCCAAGGCTCTTTTTGCAATGTTTTAAATCTGTATTAAGCAGCCATTAAGTCTTCATGGATACATACTAAGCAGAAACTTACACGCTTTTATTGCCTCAGGTTCTTCAAAAGTGTTATCATGAAACACAGTATGACTGAGAGCTGCATTTGCCTAGTGGTTTAACAGCAATAAGAAAAAGACAATCAGGGTATCTCAAACTTCTATAATTTACTTAGTGATACATCCCTTTTTGTTTGGTCAGCTTCTATATGAGTTTAATTTCAAATTGACATTTGACCTTTTGTCTGTTTGTGGCAAAGCAACCAAGATAATATTGAATTACAATTTTTTGGTTTCATCTATCATTTTAAAAATAGACCAGAGTTGAGTTCTGCAGTACTTTTTAAATAAAAGAATGCTCTCACAAAAATCATGTTAGCTTGAAGAAAACATTCATATCATCATCTCAGTGTTACCTCAGTGACATAATTAGGTTCCCTAAAACTTCTGATTCATTCTTTGTGGCAGGAGAGAGAAAAGATCCCCTCCCATTACGTGCCTGACAGATCAACATTGTTTGCATTCCTGTTTCTCTCCAAAGGGAGTATTAGGGGCTTTTTGGGGTAGTAGGAGGAATAAAGTATTCACAAATTGAGTAAGGAAATAATTTTTGCAGTGTGTCCTTATATTTATCACTTCCTCAAACCAATTTCCTACAAAGAGACCAAAAGCTCTCTTAGACGCAGACAGCGTTTTTCACATGAACTGTTTCCAGAGTCCCATTTTAATGCTTTTTGGAAGCCTATTGCTGTATCAGTAATGGATTTTCTCACTCTGCCAAGTTATCTGACAGCTAGTTGATAGCCAGTGATAAGCTAACATACATATGCTAGACAGGTGTCTGCATGTGATTGAATTAGCATTATCTGCATTTAAACTCTTGTTTTTCGCACCCTGAAAGTACACAATGAGGAAGCAATCAGCAATTACAGAACTTGAGATATGAAACGCTACAATGGATTCTCAGTACAAAGATCCTCCTGAGCTGGCAGCATATTTTGGGTATCTAGGTTGATAAACATGGAAATTCAGCTGCCTGATTTCAGGTGACTCAGTAGGTGCCTGTGTCTTTCATGCTTTGCAGTCTCAACTGAATTTCTCACTAGGTGCTAGCTACTCAGATAATTTGGGGGCATGAGAAAACATATTGTCAATGTCACAATGTGTTGCTGAAAATCCTTAAGGATGTTCAGAAAACTGTTAATCTGGCAATTCCCCACAGCAACCCAAGCCCCTTAAAATCACAGGTTTCATGTTTTCTGCAGTCCTGGTGATCTTCATCCAGAGCTTTTCCTTACCCATTCCTGTCCTCTTCTGCCACGGCCCACTGCTGGAAAATATTGCTGCTGACCTCGAAAAAAGTCTGTTTCCAGAAAATTCCTAGGTCTTGCCATCTCAGAAAGCACTGTACTGGGTTGCCAAATGGACTTAGACTCTTAGGCCAACAAAAAAAATGCTTTACTAAAAAAATGTGGGAGAGGACATCCTTTGGAACATCACAGCCTGTGCTGTCACAGCCACCCTTCTCATGCTTTAGCAAAGGTCTTCACCTCCCTTCAGCTTTACCACTGTACATGTGCAAGAACCACTGTTTTAAAGACATTTCTGTGGAAGCTTTAAGGGTCTTATCACTTCCTCACTGATGATTATTGGTCAACTGCACTGGTTATTAACAGTGTAAATTTATCAGAGAGGCTTTAAGAATACTTGTATGTGTTATGCTTCTTTGCTTATTTTAATTTGTCTTGCCTTTTGTGCCTTTGTCTCACCACTTTCTTTTCTGTCACTTGCCAGTGTGTAAAGCTGTTTCCATCCCTCAGTAACATATTTCTCTGATGCTGTGATAAAAGGATGTTACCAGCCTTTCAAACTGTCATCTGCTTAAAAGAAATGTCAACACTGCCAAAATTGTGATGCTCATCACATTGACACTTCAAGGGTACAATTAAGTGGCTAGATTAAGACCCACATGGGTCAATTTTTTCATGCATTACAGCTAAATGAAGTTGAGTGTTGCAAATGAAAAATGCCTCTTACTAAGCACTTAACATAATCTCTTTCTGTTACCTTAGACACCTACAGAAAGCATATATCTTGCATTAGCTCACTGATGCACACTCTAAAGGTCCAGAAAAATGTTAGATAAAAGGGACACTGTATGGGTTTTCCTGTAGTGTGTAGAAGTAATTCTCAGCACAGCTGTGGTGAGACCTGGGGAAGGATGGCTGTGGATTTCAGAAGTCAGGTGCTGTTCGGAACGCAAATTTTGCCACCTCAGCTCTTTCAGTGAGTGATTCACATAAAGCCCCAAAGATGACTGGTGAGAGAAATGAGATTTTGCTCACCTGTGAAGGTCTATTGGCCTGAGATAGATAGTTATTCAAATATCTCAACTAAGTTTTGGTTTCAGGTCTGGGATTTATAGCATCCTGGTTCATTCTTTTAATATGGAACGCATATAATTTACAAAAATGTTCCTTTTCTGGGTTAAATAAGGTTAAATAAGGTTGGCAGGTTGAAACCATGACTATATGATTCTCTTTCCACATGCTACATACAATCATTCCTACAGGCTTTGCATGGGCCTCTTGCCCAGGTCATGAAAAATCCCACAAATATAGTTTATTTACAGTTGTATTGGGTTTTCTGTGAGGGGTTTTTGGTTATGTCTTTGGTAACGGGGGAAGGGCTCTGGAGATGGCCCTTTAAGAAGCTACCTGAAAAGCTCCCCCTTTGCCTTTGTCAGACCCATCTCTGACCAGGGCCAAGCCAATCAGCACCCCTGAGAATTCCTGGATTTAAGGGGGTGCAGGGCAGGCCTCGCTCTCTCTCTGGCACCTCTCTCTGGCACCGGCCCTGACCAGTGCGACCCCATGTGTGGGTGGCACAGCTCCGGCCTTGCCTGGCTAGACTTGGCCAGCCCTGACCACAACTTAAGCCTAAGCCCTGCTGCAGCTCATCCCGAAAAAAAAAGAGAGAGAGAGAGAGCTGGGATCTCCATAACCATCAGAAGAGACCTGCAGCGGAAAAGAGAGTGGGGCCCAAGGAGATCAACTTCGAAGAAAACTAAGGTTGGTTTGAAGGAAAAAAAGCAGAGGGAGGAGGATGCAGAACCCAGGTTTCCCCTTTGCAACCCGCTGCGAGAGCTGGGTTGACTGGTCATGTGTGAGGGAACTGTGACCATGGGCAGACCCAGATTGAAGTTTTGTGGACTTGGGCTGAAGCAGTTTTATGTGTGAGGGAAACTGCAGCTGTGGGCAGACCCATATTGGGCTTTTGAGTACTGTTTTTC